>NC_058409.1:86314628-86606716 GCF_002201575.2 Neomonachus schauinslandi | reverse complement strand
TAATAATAATAAAGCTGATTGTGTAGCCCAGCTCCTGCCACTTTCTAGGTATGTGATATTGCAGAAATTATTTTCCTGTCAAGCCTCCTCTTCTATAAAAGTGGAATAATATCTGTTTCAAAGATTGTTATGAGAATTAAAGCAAAATATACAAAAAGCACAGTTCCTGGTATATAGCAGGTACTCATAAATGGTAGCTCTTATTGGTTGATATTAGGTATGATCTGTAAAGACTTGGCAAATTAAATCCTTTTACTTAATGGAAAAATAGTATCTTGCTATCAAGTGTTTCCTTTATATTATGCCCTTAGACTCCTTAAGTAAAAATTCAGTCTGTGAATGGATAATTTCCACAGCCACCACCAGAAGTAATTCTGATAGTTCATCTGATCCTTTCACTTTGCACACCCACTTTTCAGAGGTGACTTATGTCATATCAACTCTGTTCACTAGGAAATAGTCTGAATCCACCGAACTGTTTTTCCCAGGTAATTGAAAAGCTGACAAGGTCAGTTCTGATGAGATCAGATTTCATGTCTGCATTCAGGGATGAAGGATTCTAGTACTCTGCCTTCCTAAAACTGACTGAGGCTTCCATGGTCTCCTCAAACTTTCCCGACTGTGTGTATTCCCATCTCCATACATGGGAAGGCAGACAGAACCTGTAGCAATGAAGAATGCTAGTCCTGGAATTAGGTCAACCTGGGCTTGGGCCCTGGTTCTACTGCTTATTAGCTATCTGATGCTGGACAAGTACTAAACCTCTCTGATGCCAGTTTCCTTGTAAGAAAAATGAAGATAACAGTAACACTTACCTTCCAAGGTAACTAAAGTCCTGCCTGTGGCCCTAAGATAGTTCTAATGGAGATGACTGATCTAATATTAATTCCTTGAACTTTCTTCTTTCTTAAAATGCTCTAGGGCGCCTGGGTGGCTCAGTCGTTAAGCGTCTGCCTTCAGCTCAGGTCATGATCCCAGGGTCCTGGGATCGAGTCCCACATCGGGCTCCCTGCTCGGCGGGAAGCCTGCTTCTCGATCTCCCACTCCCCCTGCTTGTGTTCCTGCTCTCGCCATCTCTCTCTCTCTGTCAAATAAATAAATAAAATCTTAAAAAAAATAAAATAAAATAAAATGCTCTAGATGCCTGAATTAAAAAATGTGACTAGACCATAAAGTGAGAGAACTCTGAAATGGTTTTTAGCTGATAATATTCCTTCAACACATAATGCTTTGGGTATTAACTCAGGTGCGAATAAGAGCTATTTTATTTTTCAAGGAAAGAATAAGCACATCTGGCAGAAGAAAACTGCTAAAAGAATCCTGAGGTCTGGCTCTTTGGCAGCAAGGCACAATGAGTAGGGGTAACTGAAGCAAAGACAAAGTCAATGTTAAGAGGAATAAGATAGAAGAGTGAAGGCACTGAGGACTCAAGCAGACACAGACTGCAGTCAGACTGCCATTTCATATGCCAAATCATACAGCAACTTTATTATTGTATCACAGTGGAGCAGATATGAGAAAATGTTTCACAGAAAGGTTGAACAAAAGTTGTCAGAAGACAACCAAGATGCAAGAGGAGGGGAGGGAAGAGGCACACTGCTGCTACATTATTAATACAAGAGGAGAAGGGTTACATGCAGTGCAACTTAACAAGTCTGGGGTGAAGGTACTGGTCATCCAGTAGCTATGTCAGTAGGCATTCAAATAAGATGGTGGCCATTCCTGAAAATGCCAACAGTTCTGGAGTCAAGTTATCAAAGAGGAATCTCTTAAATAGTATACAACTTTGGGCATCTGGTTCCTGGTGATTCCTGTACCAAACCACGATCTTCTCCTACCTCTTAGCTTCCTCCTATCATCATCAATAGCAATAAATTCTTTCTCCTTTCTCCTTGATGCCCACCCCCCTTAATTCTGCATGGATTCCAAAACTCTTTTCCCCATATCAGTGCCACTTCTATTCACACCAATTAGATCTTTCTACAGAATCAGCACTCCTCTTCAAGAAATAAAAGCTTTGACAGTATTCACACAAGGAGGTTGCTTTCTCAGGCTGCGTAAATCTGGAAACTTGGTGAAAACTGACGGATGGATAGAAAAAACCTGGAAAGCACCCTGGAAGCAAAAGGCAAATCACTTATAAAGAACTTATATAAACGGATAAGAAAAATACTAGGAACCCAAAAGATACTTGGGCAAAGTTGAGAGAACAATTCTTCAAAGAAGAAAGACAAATTGGCTTTTTAAAAAAAGAAAAAATTTCAATTTACTACTAATCAAAGAAATATAAACTACAGTGAATTGCTATTATTTATCTATCAAATATGCCAAGATCTGTAAAAAAGAAAAAAAAATATTCCTCAGTATTTGGATGGTGTTGTGAAAAGAACAGTCTCATATGCTAGTGGTGAGAATTTAAATAACTGAAATCTTTCTACAAAGCAATCTTAAAACTTTATAGATATAATCCAGTAATTCCACTTTTAGTAATCCTAGTTTAGTAAAACAGAAATTCAGACAATTTATGTATTACAAGGCTTACGCCACTGGCTTGCTTGCTTTCTTTATTAAAAGATTTTATTTTTTAAGTAATCTCTACACCCAACATGGGGCTTCATCTCACAACCCCAAGATAAAGAGTCACATGCTCCAATGACTGATCCAGCCAGGCACCCCAAGAAGGCTCATGCTATTTTAGATGTTTATCTTTAACAGTGGGGGGGGGGGGGAAAGGTAAAAAAACCCATGCCTGATATTAGGGGAACACTTAAATAAGAATCTGCTCTTTTTCTTGCCAACCAGAAGTAATCCCTTCCACCTTTATAAGTGGTTAGTGCCTCTATTTTAGTACTTCAGCTGATTTGTATCATACTTATGCCCAAGTCTGTTTGCTACACTGGACTATAAATTCCCTGAGTATAAATCTGAGGTCCCAGTCACCTCTCTCATATCCCTTTACCACATCTTCAGCACCCCCAGGACCTAGCACAACACTTCACTAAATCATTTAGAACACAAAAATTTCTATTAAGTTGAATCACTGTACAAAGCAAATTAATCGACTTCAAAGACAGTATGATTTTATACATATGTAAACAAATATATAAAATACATACATAAAAGACATAAACACTAAATTTAAAACAGACCTGATTCCACCACAATTTGCAATAAGGTCAATTCCACAAGATGATAGGAATATTAGATTCCTAATACAGGAGTATTAGAAGGCAACAGTCAAAATCTACAGCCTTGCCCCTTTGACCCCTTCTTCCTGCCTAGAACACAGATGTGAGGTCTAGATATAAAAAAGCCACCTTGAAACCATGAGTCAAGAAGCTACAAGTCAAAGATTGTAGAGCCAAAAGAGAAAAGCCTAAGTTCTCATTACATCATTGAGCTACTGTCTCACTTTAGATACCTTGTTATGTGAGAAAAAGAAACCCTACATATTAAACCCATTGTTAATGGTGTTTTCTGTTACTGTGATTTATAGAATTTTGTGACAGATATCAATAGGGTTTTCTGTTACTTGTTCTGACTTATAAACAATGCATATCCATCTACTTGGTTACAGCAACTAGACCACGAATGGACACTTAAATCAAAACCTAACTGAAAGTCTTTCTCTAGGGGCGCCTGGATGGCTCAGTCGTTAAGCATCTGCCTTCGGCTCAGGTCATGATCCCAGGGTCCTGGGATCAAGCCCCGCATCAGGCTCCCTGCTCTGCAGGAGGCCTGCTTCTCCCTCTCCCACTCCCCCAGCTTGTGTTCCCTCTCTCGCTGTGTCTCTGTCAAATAAATAAAATCTTAAAAAAAAAAAAAAAAAGTCTTTCTCTAGAATGATTTATAGTTTCAGGAGAAAGAACTCCTTTCCATTAAAGACTAACAGTCTACAGCTGTGGGCAGACATCTTGTTTGCCCTTGAAAAGACCTCAGACAAGTAAGAGTCAAGAGACGGAGAGACATCATCTGAGCCCCTAGATCCAGCTCTGTCTGAAACCTACACCAGACTTCCCAATTACCATGCAAATTAACTTGTTTTTTGCTTAAGGTTACTTGAATTATATTTCTAACACTTACATCCCAAAGAGTCCTATACACTACAGTGAAGTAAACACACAAAAAATTCTTTTACACTTGAAAAAATACCCCATATTAACCAACATATTTCAAGTTAATTTGTCATTCTACAATTGCCTATTTCCTTTCATACTGCCCATACTACAACCACACTGAATCACTTGTTCTTTCCTGTATATTGTTCATATTTTTCTATTTATGTGATTTTGCCTACTGTTCTTTTACATTAATGCCCTTCCATCTTAATCTCTAATCACATTTCCTCTGAAATACCACAGACTGCATGTCCATTAGTAGTTCTAACCTTGTGTTACAGTTATTCATGTGCATGCCTTTTCTGCCCAACTGCACTATAATCTCAGTATGTTTGGATTTGTATATCTCCCCACAGGCCTCTGTCTCCAAAATCCATGTTATTTTTACTAAGCCCATGCTATTTCCCAATTGTTAACACCTCAGTAGTTAGGTGTCAATAGCAATATAGTTAATCTAATCCTCCTAGGTACCACAAAAGCCATATTAACACAAGTGAGAAGACTAAGTGGGGCACAAACTACAGTCAGGTAGATAAATTCAGGTATATAAAACAGAAAAAGTTAAACTTTGTCTAATTAAAAAAAAATTTTTTTTTTTTTAAAGATTTTATTTATTTGACAGCAAGAGAGATAGCGAGAGCAGGAACACAAGCAGGGGGAGTGGGAGAGGGAGAGGAAAAAGCAGGCTCCCCGCGGAGCAGGGAGTCCGATGCAGGGCTCGATCCCAGGACCCCGGGATCATGACCTGAGCCGAAGGCAGAAGCCTAACGACTGAGCCACCCAGGCGCCCCTAACAAATTTTTTTCATTAGAGATGTTCAGGTCTTATAATTTTTGCTGAGTCACCCAAGTCAAGCCTATTCTAGGCCTCAGTCCTTCTCTGTTAGCTGTCAGGCAAGTCTACAGCAAGGACTCTCCCCTCCATTCACCTACTTACCCACTATTATTTTTCCAGGAGATATCCATGAAGAGAAATCCATTCTTGACAGTATCCTGACTCTAAGCCACACCCCTGTATCTAGGCCCAAAGTGTACACAGTTAATGCCTTCAGCTTCCCTAACTCTCCTACAATCTATTTCTCACTAGCTTATTATTCTTACCACCTTACCACTTCCTTGCCTTTCATCTTCCCCTTAGCTCTACAGCTGATGGCTTATCCTTTATGTACTGGCATACACAGACTTCAGAAAGACTACAAGGCAGGAATAATATTCAATAATAACAGCGGCTACCATTTATTGAACATTTATTGTGTGCTAAACACAGTGCTAGGTACTTTATAAAGTGTCTCTGATTCTTTTTTTTTACAATTTTATTTATTTATTTGAGAGGGAAAGTGAGTGAGAGAAAGAGAGAGCATGGGGTGGGGGGGGCAGAGAGAGAGGGAGAAAAAGACTCCCCGCTGAACAGGGAGCCCAATACAGGGCTCGATCCTGGAACTCCTAGATTATGACCCAAGCTGAAGGCAGACGCTTAACCAACTGAGCCATCCAGGTGCCCCTAAAGTGTCTCTGATTCCCATGATAATCCTAATGATGTCAAACTAATTTTACAAACAAGGCATCTGATCCTCAAAAAGGTAAGGTCATTTGTTAAATATTATCCAGCTGACAAGTATTACAGCTGAAATTTAAATTCAGATCTGTCTAGTTCCAAAGCCTGTGTTTCTCCCACTCGATCACACTGCCAAAAATAAAATGTTGGCTGTTCTCCCAGCTTCCACTGCTGTCCCCCACCCCAACAATCTATAATAGAGCAGAGTGATCCTTTATTCAAATATTAATTCATTCTTTGCTCAGATCCCTCCAATGGTTCCCCCTTTGCTCAGAGTAAAAGCTAAAATCCTTACTATGGCCTAAGAACCCTATGTGATCTGTCCACTTTTCCCTCCCCAATTACCTCTCTAATCTCATTGTTTATCTTTCCCTCACTTAACTTCACTCCAGCCACACAGGCTTGTCATTCCTCATACACATCAAGCCTGTTCACAACCAAAGGTCTTTGCACTTACTGTTCCCTCTGCCTGTAACACACTCTTCTCTCCACCTTGAAATCCCTCACTTCCTTTAGGTCTCTGCTCAGATGTCCCCTTCTCAATGAGACCTTCCCTGACCACCTATTCTAAATTGCTACCTCCTGACCTCAGTGCTCCCTAACCGCCTCTTCCTCTGCTTTCTTTTCTTCTCCAAAATACTTATCACCACTTAACATATTGTATGCTCATTTATTTGTCAGTATCCCACTGCTAGAATATAAACTCCATGAGAACAGGAACTTTGTATATTCTGTTCACTGTATTTGGTATATAGCAGTTATTTAGTAAATATTTACTGAATGAGTAAATGGAGAGCTTCATTCTTCCTAAGTGTTTAAATAAAAGTGGTCTCAAACACATTTTCCAGAAAGCAAATACAAAGGCAACCTGTCTTTGTCCTAGTCTAGATTAATTTAGCGAATCTTCTCCCCTCAAACAATGCAACCCCCTCTAATTTTCCATACCTGTGGATAGCCATGTCATTGAGCAACAAACTGAGCAGACTGAGCCAACTTACCCAGAGTGTGGTATTATAATCAAATAAAACTTAGAGCAAAGTTAATCAGACACATATTTAATGATATGCATAACTGTTATTGTGCTGCATGGTAACTAGGCATAAATGGTAGACACTTCATGTAAATGACTCTAATTACTCTTTCTTTTACACAGCCAAACCAAGCATATCTAGGATTAGATTTGGGGGAGAACAGGAAGGAGGGGAGAGCTGGATACTTAACTCTGGAAGGTAAGTCCTCTCTCTTATTCCATCCCCTTAGGCATTGGGCTAACAGTCTCTCAGTCTGGGTTATGCATTTTCAAGAATAACTCTTTCCCTTCCATAGCAGGAGAGGCTCCCTTTTACCAAAAACTAGGCTGAGGGCTTGTCTGATTCCAGTCATAAAATGTGAGAGGAACAATCACTACTATCTCTGGCAAGGAAGACAGGGACAGGCAAGCTGGTGAAAAAAACAAAGATAGCAAACTTATTTTTGGTGTGATATGGAAAGAACATGGCACACTAGTAGGTGCTTTACGTAATTCCTCTAACTACTTCCCTACCCCACCTATAGCTCCAAACTCTGTTCCTAGGACACAGGAATAAAGCAAAGAGTGGGACAATTCCAGTGGGGACTCCCTGCTCCAAATTCTGTTATAGGGTCATAGAGAGTAATTCAGGTTAGCAAGTTAACACTACTAGAAAAATTAAGTGGAAGCTGTTGTTTAGTAGTTGTTTCCCTTGCTTCCTATCTTATCTAACCTATAGGAGGATAAAGGGCATCCTACTTTCCCATTGGTTTATCCAAACCTATCCAGCCTTCCCAGCCCAGGCTAAACCCACCCTCTCTGAGACATCACCCCTATTCACTGCAGCTCTCCTCTGTCCTACTGAACTTACAGTCAGAATCATTCATTTGGGTACATGATCACTGACTTTGTGTCATATCCTGCTAATTTCTTTTTTTTTTTTAAGATTTTATTTATTTGACAGAGAGAGACATAGTGAGAAAGGGAACACAAGCAGGGGGAGTGGGAGAGGGAGAAGCAGGCTCCCTGCAGAGCAGGGAGCCCGATGTGGGGCTCAATCCCAGGACCCCAGGATCATGACCTGAGCCAAAGGCAGACACCCAACGACTGAGCCACCCAGACGCCCCTTGTTAATTAATTTCTTAGGTTAATGTTTATCTCCCCAATGAGACTGCAAACTCCTTAATGGCAGAAATTCTGTCTTAAACTTCTTTAGTAACCCACATAAGTTTTAGCACCATTAAGAAAAAAAATGTTCTGTAAGTAACTGGATTAATTAATGCTGAGGAGGAAGGCAATAGGTGATAGAAAGGAATCAAATTTCTCACTCTAGGTAGACAAGTTGGTGTTGAAATTTATAGTATTCTAGATTTCTCTTTATTATACTCCTGAACTAATTTTTAAAACAAATTTCCCTATGAAAAAAAAAGTGTTGGAGCACCTAGGAGGCTCAGTCAGTTGGGTGTCCAACTCTTGGTTTCGGCTCAGGTGGTAATCTCATGGATCATTGGATTGAGCCCTGAGTCGGGCTCCAAGCTCATTGCAGAGTCTGCTTGAGGATTCTCTCCCTCTGCCCCTCCCCTCCACCTCAGGCGAGAGCGTGCTCTCTCTCTAAAATAAGTAAATAAATCTTTACAAAAAAGAATAAGAAAGTGTTACTGTCATTCAGGATACAGCAGACATCTTTGCATGGAGGTCTGAGACATCTGGATCAGAGCTACAAGACATACAGTGCCGAGAATATACAGGCTTCCAAGTCTATCAGAAAACATATATGTATATATCTATGTCTGAAAGAGTCCTCAAGACCAGAGTGTAAATCCCACCGAGCAGCATTAGACAGGGTCACTGACCCTTGTCCCAGTGGAATAAAGAGAACCTGAAATGCTTTTCCTGAATGAATGACAGTGCAAGTCTCAGTCTCCTTTGCCCACCTGATGGTGTCAGCTTCTCAACAAGTCCAATGAGAAAACCTGGTTCTGTTGGTATAAATATTCAGAATACTCAGAAACAAGTCTGAATCAATTTCAACAGCATGTATCTGGGGCTGTGAGTTGCCCCACCACACCCTAGTAAGGAAAAACAGGCTAAAAGACAAGTATTATATAGCTGAAAGATGTCTTTGGACAGTAATGAATACCAAAACCTGCTGTTTAACCACAAACTATGAGAGTTCGGTCTCAGAGGTGGCAGTAGGAGCTACTTTATACTACCCCTTACCTAATAACTCTGACCAGAAGAAGGTTATCTTTCCTAGAGCTCAAGGTACATTCAGCTTCTCAAACTCATTTATTTTTGGACCTCAATGCTGAGTAGGTTGTTGACTCAGATAACTAATGCCAGTGGGTAAGCATGTTTGGTGAGATAGGCAGGATAGTTTCTTCCTTTCTGGTCACCAAATGTCCAGCCCCAGAATTCTTTCAGTCACTGGAACTCTCTGCTAAAAAAATCAGACCTGAAGAGCTATGTCAAATTAAAACTGCATCTAGAACCCTAGTCCTTCAGTGTTCTACTAAAAAGAGATGATGGCCAGATTTAGGTCTTCAAGTTTCACTGTATTTAAAAGATAACCACGCTATTAAAATGATGCTTAAAAATGATGACAAAATCTCTGACCCAGTAATTACACTACTGGGAATAGTAACAGCAGCTAAAAGTCCTTATTTACTTTGTGCTAGGCACGGTGCTATGCACTTTCCTTAAAATATCTCATTTAACCTCACAAAAATCAAATAAGGTCATTACTATTAACTGGCCAGCTGCATAAAGGGAAGCTAGGAAACTAGCACAAAATCACACACTGGTAAGTGACAAGGATGGGATTCAACCTCAAACTGACTAGACTCCAGAGCCTATCTTTTTTACTATCACCCAAACTAGTAATATATATATCCTCGGGAAATAACCCCCAAATTCAACAACTTTAGGCATAAAAGGCTCAATGACATATAATATGGCAACCTGAAACATGCTAAATACACAACAGCTAAGTAAGGGGAGACAATTCAGATTACAGAATATTATGTAAGCATTAAAAATATTTTTACACATAGCTTTAGCTGACATGGGGGAAATTTTATGCTATTAGTAGAAAAAGCAAAATACAAATTTTACAGATATTAAGATCTCAACTATGTAAAAAAATATATCTGTCCATGGAAAGATCTAAATTTACTGCTAAATAAAAAAAGCAAATTGTAGAATAATATGTATACTATAGTGTGGTCCCATTTATGTAAGTAGTGTCTGATTCATTTTAAGTATTCAATAAATATAAGCAATTATTATTATATTGAACATGACTACTTTATAATCAGAAAAATCAAATTTATTTAAATTCTAAGCTTAGGTACTACCTTATATAATAAATAAAAAGTATATTATTTCAGAAAAATTAAATAACATGTGCCTTTCTTCCTGGAAATCTTAACTTATAAAAATACCTCACAATTATATAATTTCAGATTAAATACTTCTAAGTTATGGGAATCAAGTAGGACTGAGACATGCAACACTTCCAATCATCTAAGGTATGGTTATATTCAACACGTTGGACCACAGAGAGCTGGGCTGATACTATTATATTTACAGTTTAAAGCCACAGACAGAAAGGCAAGATTGGGGGTGGTAATTCAAGGGTTGCAATGAACAAGCAGATTTCTCTTGGTCAATAACTCACAGTGCACCAAAACCAAGGTTTTTGATGTTCTCTTCAAGAGGTAACCAATAGTTCCAGGGTGATGCAGCACAGAATATAGGACATGAATTGAAATTAGGGATACTTTTTAGCTGCAGTTTTAAGGTAGAACTTTTACACACAAAACCCCACAAGGGACTTATCTTGAATAAAAAATGAGTAACTCTTATAACATTGTATGTCAACTATACTTCAATTTTTAAAAAAATGGGCAACTCTAGAACTTACTTCCTCAAGTTCCATAGGAGTCTCAATATTTGAATATGTAAGATGAAACACAAGGTCCATAGCATTGCACTGATTTTTGGCCTACATATACCACAGTGTAAGTTGAAACATTAAAAGATAAAGATTTTCCCCTTCCCTTTCTCCTGAGTATGTACAACAAAATAGCATACCTGCCAAAGTAATAAAGAACATGAAAAGTACTGGAGAATTAAGTAGATAGCAGAAAGAAAAACCAACCAACCAACCCAACAACTTTAACTTTGAGGAAGAATGGTCTGATTTTCCTATACTGCATTGCACAGGATTACAAAACTACCATCAAAGAAAAGAGTTTGATAAATCCTGGTAAGTTTTACCTGTGTCTTGCCCTATCAGCCCATTGCAGTACATGGCATGTCGCTCAATCTTTGTGGGTGGGAAGCCTTGGTCACATAGTGGGCAGGACACCTGGGTACTGGATGAGACTGTAGAAATAGGTATTTCCTTCTCAGCATTTCCCCTGTTACCAACCTGAAGAAAATAATAAATGGCAACTGTAATACCTTTACAATACAAAATATCTTTTCCCTCAAAGAACTGTAAGAGATTCCATCCCATATTTCATTTACTTTTTTTTAAACATATACCTCTTTTTTTTTTTTAACATTTTATTTTATTTATTTGAGAGAGTGAGAGAGAGAGCAAAGAGGGGGTAGGGTCAGAGGGAGAAGCAGACTCCCTGATGAGCAGGGAGCCCGATGCGGGACTCGATCCGGGGACTCCAGGATCATGACCTGAGCTGAAGGCAGTCGCTTAATCAACTGAGCCACCCAGACACCCTCATTTACTTTCAAAGAGACAATACTGAGGTGCCTGGGTGGCTCAGTAGGTTAAGCCTCTGACTCTTGATTTCGGCTCAGGTCATGATCTCAGCGTCATGACACTGAGCCCCAAATCAGGCTCTGCGCTGGGCACGGAGCCTGCTTAAGATTCTCCCTCTCCCTCTGCCCTGCCCTGCCCAGCTCTGATCCACCTCCAACGCATGTTCTCTCTCTCAAAAAAAAGAAAAAAGAGAGAGAGAGAGGGAGAGAGAGAATACCAGTTTGCTAAATTCAGATCTGAAGATTAGTTAGTAATATAGTTAACAGTTATTCAGAACCTGCATACTATATGCTAAACACTCTGCATGTAATACTCATTTAATCCTCATAGTAATCTTACAAAGGTATTAACATAACCTTTCTTACAAACGAAGAAAGCATTGTCCGAAACAGTAAAGCAACTTGCCCAAAGTTACATAACAAATAAGAGGCAGAGCTGAAATTCAAAATCAAGGACTATTTAGTTTCAAAACCTGAGGGCATTCCTCTCTATCAAGCTCTTAGGTCAGTATGCTGTGTCTGCTGTTTCAAACAATCTACATATCAACAGCATCTCAAAGAAACTTTTTCAATCTCATAAAAGAACTGTGAGCATTCCCAGTGACTTCAGACATAAGGAGTTAGGAAACAAAAGAGTTAAGCAAAAGCACAACTAAAATTTAAGACCTAGACCTCAGCTTAGACCAGTAAGTAAGACATACCACCTCTTCTGTTTTATCTGTGACTTTTAGATTAAAAGAGGAAACAAAACAGAACTAAGACCCAAATATATAAGCAGGCTCAAATGAAAGTCCTTAAGACAATTCTGCAGAAGCCATTCTTACACCTCCTCTCTCCTATTCCTTTCAGTGTTTTATAATCACCATTTTTCCTACAGTTGCCAGTGTCTGAGAAGCAGTTTTATTTTACCTTTACAGGTCAGAGCCAAGAACTCTGCAGTGATTAATTCAACAGTATGCGTGAGCACTGCAGCACTACTGCCTAACACTCGCTTCAAAGGACAGCATGTCCTAACCAATCAATGTGAAACTGTCCCGCATAGCCACTGCTTCCATTCAAGAGCAAAGAACACCTGGGCTGTTATTATGCCTTACTACAGGGAAAAAATAAACCCTCTTCTGGTACAAGATCAAAACAAGACCAAAACTGCAATGGGTAGATAATTTGAGCTCTGGAGTTTTTTTTGTTTGTTTTTTTTTCTGGTTTAGGCCATTCCTAAAATCTACTGCTTGTGAATGTGATCCAACAGAGGGAAACAGGCCATCTAAATACCAAGTCGAACAGTTTCTACAACTGCCAGAAAATGTCGTTTTCAACCCACCTGTGGCCTTTTACTTTAAAAGGGGGAAAAAAAGAAAGATGAAATAGGAACTAACAGTGATTGAATTCATTTTCTATACCAGGCTTGGCCAAGCATTTTCCATAACCATCACTCACAACCACCCAACTGGCAGAGGGATCACTAGGTCTAGTATTACACAAGAGGAAATTGATGTTTGTTTAAAAGGCAAAGTAACCTGCTGATCACAAAGTTAGTAACTGGACAATCTAGACTTGAACCCAGGATTCTGTGGCATCAAAACTTCAGTATTTCTATTCTACCAAATTGCGGCAAAAGCAAAAAAGGCATCCTCTCTACTTTGTTGCTGACCCTGCAGGATATTGGGAGACTACCTGGTTCTATTATTCTTCTCTAGAAGGTGGAGAAAGTCAAGTGTGTCTGGAAGTTCTAGGTGTTATTTATTCCAAGCTTAGTCACTTAGTTTCTCATAAACCCAGGTTCTTCTGTTCATAAATCTTATAAGGAAAAGTTGTCTTGTGCATGCAAAGCCATTTGAACAGAGGGGAGAAAAATCAATATACCCTAAAATTTGCAAGTAGTCTTGGGTTACTGAAAGTTAATGGCAATTGAGCAGTTACTTGGCATTCTAAAGTTCACTGAGCACAGAAATGTTATATGACATGAATGTCACTGGCACTCACACCCAGCACTATACTCCTTTGTATTCATCACCAGCTCTATAAAATGCACAGAATGTCCCTTCAATACTATTTGTGTCCCCACAAATACTATTAATGTATTCAAGAGAGAGCAGTCTATTATTGTCTTATTGTGAATACAAGACCACTTCTAATCACATTCATAGACAACCCAGAGGTTTCTGAACATTTTTATATAAAGTAAGATTTTTTTTCAGCACCATTTAAAAGTTCTATTTAAATATTAACTACAGAGGAACTTCAAAAGGAAAAAATGTAAGTGAAGCAGCTTTTATTAGGACCCTGCAGTCAGGGATTTAGTCTCTGAAGAGCTGCTTCTACTTCTTTTAAAATACTATACAGTCATTTCTCAAAAGAGGTACTTGGACACTGAATCTTGATCTCTTAAAGGTTGGTCCTTACCTTCTGGCCTCAAAAGAAACCTCACCTCAAGAAATGAACCAGGTAAAAATAAAAGTATGTCCTACAAATCACCAGCCCTCCGTCCCTCCCCAACCCAGTTTATGTGCAGCTTAGAAAGCTCTTTAGATCTTTCCCCTCTTTCCACAGGACTCAACACAGTTTACTTAAAAACCAACTGACTAAACCAACTGTTTGATTCTGAATAACTTCTATTAACTTTTCTGAGAAAAGAATATCTCCAACCAAGGGATTATCTCAGGCAAGATATTCAGAAAATACTATTTCCAAAGGAACCTGAGCACCGCAGGAAATCAAATCAAGAAGGATTACAGTTCTGCCATGCTATTCCAAATAACTCAAATACTGTTGAGCAATTCTCTGTCATTAGTAAGCTAATATCACTGAACAGCCACAATATATTACAAAGCAGTAAAATAAGAACTGGTTCCACATGCATACTTCTACTTGTGCCAAATCTCTGCTATGCGTTTCATATTCTTTATCTAATTTAATCTTCAAAGCAACCCAGTAAAATAGGTTATTTTTTGTCTCCATTTTACATGTGAAGAACTGACATTCAGAGAAGCATTCCTCTTCTATGCTTCCCTAATGCCCCAGACATCTCTCTTATCATTTTATTTGTCAGACCACGTTATAATTATCTATGTGTCTGTCTCCTCCCTTACCAGGACCCTTTGAGGGCAGGGACTGTTTTTGTGTTGTTGTTGATCTTTGTACCTCAAGAGTCTAAAATGAACAACTGGCACACAGTATACAAACTATAATATCTGTCAAATATATGAAATGAATAAAACAATTTATTAATTTGCCCAAGATTACAAAATTAAGTGATAGGGTTGGGATTCTTCTAATTCCAATGCTCAAGCTCCTTGCACTATACCATACCACCTTCCAATAAACAAGAAATTTTAGGACAAATGACCCTATACACAGATTCCAAGATCAAGAGTCCACACCCATTATGATACTATCTTTGTGCTTATAAAATGTTCAGATTCTACCTTTCTAATAAGTGACTTAAACTAGTGATTACTCAATGACTTAAAAACTATAGTATCTCTAACATCTTTTAATGGAAAGAGAATTCTAAGACCATTTACAGACATCCACAGATACCAGCAAACAGCAACACTGAAAAAGAGGACATTCAATGTGAGAAAGGCCATATAATTCCATCCCTTTGATGTGTACTGGTGCAGACATATACACTATAAATTCTAAATAGGGTTCATGCTCTTTGCCCCAAACAAAGAACGGTCTCCTTTGCAGTCATGGATGGGTAAGAAATCAGCCTTCATTAACAAAAAGATTGTAGGGCTTCTGTAGTTAAGATGACTATGTTAGTAACACTCTGTTCCCCATCCCCATTTAGAAGGTTCTGGTCCCTCCCTGAGAAGCCATTTTAACATTATCTAGCAGGATCTGTCCTCAGTCACTCTGTTGCAGGGAGTGTTACCATCAGGGAATCTTGGTCTGTCAGTTGTGACAGGTCAGGTTCCAAGGAACCGAGCAGTGTGCATGATTCATGAAAGCAGAATTTCTACCCAGCTACCTGCAATGCAGAGACCAGGGAAGGAATCTACCTTCTATTGTAAAAACTGTTTTCAAAAAACCCAGAGTATAAAAAGGAATAAAAGAATGAAACCTTTATTTTTAAATGCTCAGGGTAAGATAACATATACAAATGTAACCAAAATATTTATTTCCATAGAAAAATTTATTTCTCAGGCTGCTTTTCAGAACAACAAATTTTAAAGATTCTGAATTATTTTTTAAAATTCTTGGTAAACTGTTTTCTAAGATTCAATATGATAAATATGTACTGAAAATCCTTTTTTTTTTTTTTTTTAAGATTTATTTATTTATTTATTTGACAGAGAGAGACACAGCGAGAGAGGGAACACAAGCAGGGGGAGTGGTAGAGGCAGAAGCAGACTCCCCATCGAACAGGGAGCCCGATGCGGGGCTCGATCCCAGGACCCTGGGATCATGACCTGAGCGGAAGGCAGACGCTTAACGACTGAGCCACCCAGGCGCCCTATACTGAAAATCTTAATCAGAGGTATGAACTTGTATCAACCACCTTTATGGATGATGCCAGATATGTGAAATTAGGAAAGGTAAAAAAGCCAATAAAAATCTGCTTATTTTTTCATGCTGCTATCCTGACTTTGCATTTCTGATACCATGTAGAAATTAGAGCTGAAAGTTACGTATAATATAAATATAGTGACTTTTTCCAAGATTGTTCATTTCTGTTATTTATCAGTAGTATAACAGAAAATATCCCAGACTTTGGAGATAAATCCATGTTCAAACTCTAGTTCTACCATTATTAGCATTTTGAGTATGAGTGAATGACTTAAACATCCTAAGCCTCTGTTTCCCCATCTGTAATAGAAATAATAAAGCATATCAAGAAATCAAGAAATAGTAACTACTATTTTTAGAAACAATGCTCAACTGAACTGAACTGTAGTGCTGAACTGAACTTAACTGTAAGAATCTCTGATATAAGCGTCTCCAAAACTGCAAACTTCTGTCACCTAAATCTTTCCAGCCAAGGTCAATGTTGCATCAGAGAGAGGAATATCAGTAGAAAGAAAACACTAAGAAAAATTATAGAGAATATTTACCTCCTTATCTGCCATTATTATTCTTACTTCATCCAGGATCTCTCTGCTACCTGGAGAGACTTCTTTTTCAAGGTCAAATGTTTCAGGAGAACTTAGCTGTGTCTCTGTAATTTAAAAAGTTAAAAAGTTATTAATTTTCATTTTGTATTTTCATAGTTAAAAAAACAAACACCTATTTCCCCTAAAGTTTAGTGTATAATACTGCAGTGGTAATACAGATATAGTTTGATTCTTCTTAAAGCTTTACTGAGGCATAATTTATATACAACAGAATTCACCAATTTTCAGTATACAGTTTGATGAGTTTGGGCAAATGTATATAATTTATACACAGTATCATTTTTTTAAATACCTATATACTATATCATTTATACCACATAACAATCAAGATATAAAACATTTCTGGGACATCTGGGTGGCTCAGTTAAACATCCCATTCTTGATTTCGACTCAGGTCATGATCTCAGGGTCCTGAGATGGAGCCCCGCATCAGGCTGGGTGCTGGGTGTGGAATCTGCTTATGATTCTCTCTCTACATCTCCCTCTGCCCCTCCTCCCAACCCCCCCTTTAAAAAAAAGATATAAAACATTTTTAAGCACCCCCCCAAAATTCTTATGTACCCCTTTGCAGTGAATTCCCCACTGCTTGGCTCCTTGCAATGACCAATCTATGTTCCTATAGTTTTCCCTTTTCTAGAATGTCACATAAATGAAATCATATAGTGTGCCATCTTTTGTGTCTGACTTCTTTCATTTAGTATAATGTGTTTGAAAAGCAACCATGCTGTTACATATCAGTAGTTCATTCCTTTTTACTGCTGAGTAGTAGTATTCCACTGTATGGACGTATCACAATTTGTTTATCATTCATCAGTTAATCCATCTGGCTTCTTTTCAGCACAGTTCTGGTTTTAAAGTATATTTATTTTGACAGAAAACAAAAACACTCCAATGTTAGTTCTAAAGTTAAAGGGATGATTAGAGAAGACAAAAAATTGGGAGAAGAAATAGAAAATACATCCTAAACAAAGATATGCCTTTCTTTAATATATTCTTTAGGCAGCATCTATTCATTCAACATTAACTCAACAAATATTTATGAACAAGTTCCAGGCACAGCACAGACAAGCAATATGAAGATGTAGGATGGTGTCCCTCATAGTCTAGCTCAGGAGTCAGCAAACTATAGCTCATGGACCAAAGCCAGCCAGCTTCCTGTTTTTGTAAATAAAGTTTTATTGGAACACAGCCACACCCATTTTTCCCTGTATTCTATGGTTGTTTTTGTGCTAAAATGGCAGCGCTGAGTAGTTTCAATGGCAGAGTTGAGTCATTTAGCCCACAAAACCTAATATATCTACCTAGTCTTTTACAGAAAAAGTCTGCCAACTTCTGGTCTAGACACCTATCACTTAATATAACGAAAGAACAGGGGCACCTGGATGGCATAGTCGGTTAAGAGATTCAGTCTTGGTTTCAGCTCAGGTTGTGATCTCAGGGTCTTAGGAGCGAGTCCCACATGCAGAGTCTGCTTGGGATTCTCCCTCCCTCTCCCCCTGCCCCTCCCACTAGCGCTCACTCTCTAAAATAAATAAATCTTAAAAAAAAAAAAAAAAGGACAGTAACTCTATGTCAAAGAAGGACAACAAATCTGGAAAAGAAACTTAGAATACAAATCCAGTAAGTTCTTTCTTATCTACACTGTATGCACTGTACATCTAACTGATACTTTTGTGCTTCACAAATACAGTGAATGGCCTATGTTGGGCAAATAAAGTACCTATAAGATACTGAGGTATCTTCTCAACATCAAAGAGGGATTAAATGCATTTCTAGTGTTAACTATATTTTAGTACCTTATAATTTTTTGCAAAATGAATATACATGCTCATACAGATTTTACCACCTTGGAGGAAAAAGGCTTACAGTGCATAAACTTCAAAGTCGTCTTTGTCAGGACCCCCTTCTACTTGCTACATGAGATGCTGCCCAATTCATGAATCATTTAATAAAACCAATTTAAAAAAAACAAAAAACCTTGTCAAGTTTCCTTGAGCAATATTACCAAAAAAGACATTTAGTCTCTTAGAAAATAAGAGCTACTCATTGTCTGCACTACTGTAATAATAAAAAGTCTTTAAGCTTTCTGGGAATAGCTTAAATAGTCAACTATAAAGAAAAGAGAGCATTAGCTCCTTAGAAATAAACAATGCTAGGAGCATACACAAGGTGGGCATAAGGCTATAATCCTGCTTCTTCAACAAAGTGAGTAACTCTAAAAAGATGTTATAATTTTGTGTATCAGATCCCCGGAAGTTTCAGAAATATAAGACAAAACAAAATAGGTAAGATGGACTACTACACTCAATCTGCATTTCACCCATTTAGAACACGCTGAGAACTCAAATTTTCTGGAAAATTTAGATGCATAGCTTCTAAATTATATATTTACCAAGAGATTTAGGAGTCTGGCTTCATGGAGAAGTAGTTATACTTTCTTAGCAAAAGGAACAGTAATGTTATGGAAACCTTTTGCAACCTCATTTAGGAGTGGTTTTTGTCAGCAAACAGTTGGACTTAATTAGTAAACTAATGACAGCAAGTCATGATCATAAAAGTTATCTAACCTCAGTCCTGAAGGGCCTTTTTCCTCTCTCATTAACTAGGGCTTTCAAAATTATTTTATTTACAGGTTCCTCCTGCAAGATCCCTGGGTACATCACATGCCATCATCCTAAACAGACTGAGTGACTTCCTAACAGGATGGCATAGTCAGCAATCCAAGGTGGGGCGGGGGAGGGGACGGAGTTGTAAAGTTTCCTTTTCACAAAGATAGCACAGCATTCCTGAATGCTCCTGCCAAAATCGGAGCACGTGGTAGTGAGGTCTCTTAGTGGGTATCATCAGGCAGTAATTCAAATACATTTTATATGAATTTATATAAAATATGAATTGTATGAATATGAAAGAAACCACTTTCAATAGAAAGAAAGAAAATTAAACTTAAAAATAAGTAAAGAAAGACCTTTTATGATATGCTGCCAAATGTTTATAAATGTTTATAGGTCTTTCCTAGAATAATGTGTAAACTAAGTTTAAGTCTCTGTAGGAAAAAAAGTTGAAAGAAACCAAAATAAGAAAACTATGTGTCTCTCTGACCCTGATAGGTTATATGAGACCTAAGGGAAAACTAGGTATGACTTACGGTAATTATGTGTACAATACTTACTGCCCAAAGAGTTTAAACATTGATAGGAAGTCCCTCAATCTCATATGAATGAGGTTACTGATATATATAATTGGCCTCACTTTTAAGAAAAGCAAAAAAAGAAAATATAACCTAAAACAAATTCCTTAAAAAGTAGTGGTTCATATCACAAAACAATTCTTCATATTATACAATGATTCAACTCAAGAGTTCCCTTAGATAATTGGTATCTTAGTTCATTTAAAATTATTTTGTGTGGGGCTCCTGGGTGGCTCAGTCAGTTAAGCGTCTGCCTCTGGCTCAGGGTCCTGGAATCCAGCCCTGCATCAGGCTCCCTGCTCAGCCAGGAGTCTGCCTCTCCCCCTCTCTGCTCCTCCCCCTGCCTCCGCTCATACACTCTCTCTCTAATAAATAAAATCTTTAAAAAAATAAAAATAAAAAAACAAAATTATTTTGTGTGGGGCACCTGCATGGCTCAGTCAGTTAAGTGTCTGATTTCGGTTCAGATCATGATCTCAGGGTCATGAGATGGAACTCCACGTCGGGCTCTATACTCAGTGTAGAGTGTGCTTCTCCCTCTCCCTTTGCTTCCTCCCCCTGTGCTCGCTTGCTCTCTTTCTCTCTCTCTCTCTCTCAAATAAATAAGTAAATAAAATCTTTAAAAAAAATAAAATTATTTTGTGTATCGAGGTGGGGGATGGGCAAAATGGGTGAAGAGGAGTGGGAGATACAGGCTTCCAGTTATGGCATGAATAAGTCACAGGGATAAAAGGTAGAGCAGAGGGAATATAGTCTATAGTACTATAAAAGCATTGGAGGGTGATAAATGGTAACTACACTCATGGGGAGCATAGCATCACACATGTCAAATCACTGTTACACACCTGAAACTAATGTAACATTGTGTATCTGCTATACTTCAATTAAAAGTAAATAGGGATGCCTGGGTGGCTCAGTCAGTTAAGCATCTGCCTTCGGCACAGGTCATGATCCCAGGGTCCTGGGATTGAGTCCCACATTAGGCTCCTCGCTCAGCAGGGGAGCCTGTTTCTCCCTCTCTCTGCCTGCCACTCCCCCTGCTTGTTCTCTCTGACAAATAAATAAATAAAATCTTATAAATAAATAAACACACAAACAAACAAACAAACAGGGGCACCTAGGTGGCTCAGTAGGTTAAACATCCAACTCTTGATTTCGGCTCAGGTCATGGTCTCAGGGTTATGGGACTGAGCCCAGAGAGTCAAACCCCACATCAAGCCCCTCATTGGGCTCTGTACTCAGCAGAGTCTGCTTAGATTCTTTCCCTCACCCTTTCCTCCCTCAAATAAATAAATCTTAAAATAAGTAAATAAAATCCCATTAGCAAAATTTTTTTTTAATTTTAATAAGTTTGTTGTGATTAAAACAAAAAAATTATTTTGTATGTCAAAATCTATTCATGTGCAACTCTGAATGAGCATCTCTTGTACCTAAAGTAAGGTACACATGTCTTTTCATCTCTACAATTAACAAAAGGCAAAGTACAGTACTTAACCAAGTTAATTGCCTTATCTGAGATTAAAAATAAGTAATGACAGAACTGCACAAAATTCAATTTCTAGACTCCCTCTGCTATAAGGAGTGAATGGCAATGTAAAACTAGTAAAAGACTCTGAGGCTTAATCTGCTTAATGACAGGCAGATTTGAGGACAGCCCAATTTGGAGAACCCATAAACCAAAATATAGAGTCCTCTTGCCTCTGAATGTACAGTTAAGTGCTATTCCTGATGGCTTTGCTGCCATCTCTGATGAGGCTGGTAAGCAAACAAGGAGACAAAAGAGCACATTAATTTCAAAACTAAAATATCTCTGAGAAAAGACTGAGAATCAGAGCTAATGTCCACTAAAAAAGCGTATATGTAAAAGTATGTGTACATGTATATATGTGGAGAAGATAAGTACACACATACATCAATCACACATAAACCTCCTGAAAGTGGGTTGGAAAAGCAAGAAAAATTAATAGGCACGAAAAGGTAGATAGCTAGGGATCAGAAATTCAGTACGATCAGTGGGGTGCTTACCAGGACACACAGTGCTTTCCTCTGCAGAACTCTCTGGCATAAGGACTGAGTTTCTCTTACTGGTCAAAGCAGCAATGCTGAAAAAGAACCAAACCCCAAGTGAATCCCAGTATAATAAATCAGAACACAGGGCCAAAAGCAATGGTGAGTCATTTACAAAGCCACAAGTAATCCAATACCTGCTGTCCAATACCACAAAAGCACAACAGGGAAGCAAGGAATTGGTAGTGAAAACTCCAGGCCAGAAATGGGGAAAATAAACATGCTTACAACTCTGGTTCCAGTGAAATCACTGAACCAAAAGACCCCCCTTTTTGAGTCTTTACAAAGGAAAGTTGAAGGGTAAGGACTATCTGTGAATACCCTAGAAGACAAAAACTCCACTCCCATATAAGAATGTCAACAGGGGGGGCGCCTGGGTGGCTCAGTCGGTTAAGCGACTGCCTTCGGCTCAGGTCATGATCCTGGAATCCCGGGATCGAGTCCCACATCGGGCTCCCTGCTCGGTAGGGAGTCTGCTTCTCCCTCTGACCCTCCTCCCTCTCATGCTCTATCTCATTCTCTGTCTCAAATAAATAAATAAAATCTTAAAAAAAAAGAATGTCAACAGGGGGCACCTACGTGGCTAACTAGGTTAGGCATCTGACTCTTGGTTTTGGCTCAGGTCATGATCTCATGGGTTGTGGGACTGAGCCCTGCACTGGGCTCCCCGTCTCTGCTTAAAGATTCTCTCACTCTGCCCCTCTCCCTGTGCACACACTGAAGCGTGCTCTTTCTCTCTCTCAAATAAATAAATACACCTTTAGAGGAAAAAAAAAAAAAAGAATATCAATGATGTTTTATAGCCTCCATCTCAGCCTTCTGAAGGTTAGAGATTTGTAAATTCGTAAAAGAAAATATGGAGATTCTCTTAACACACTCGCTTTTCCCTCACCTTGCAGTTAAATTTGCTCTTTATCTCAAGATGTGGCTTTCCAAGCAACAAAAAGATACAATTCCAAATTGCCCTGCAGCAAAACCTGCCCACACAAGTTAAATATCTCTTCTGAGAGTAACATAATTATGACCTGCTCCCATCATCCAGCCTTCCAGAGTTTACTCTGCCTGTTCATGGAGTGCAATCTCTTCCTGACATTGGAACACATGGCTGAGAGATCTGAGCATCTGAGCTACCCCTTCATGCTTCACAGAGCTTTATGACTAGTTTGATCAAGTATGCAAGAGGATGCTTAAAAAATAAAACCTTACATCAACCAAGAACCACAGAGAAGAGAGACTAACCATCACCGATTCATGATAAATAACTAAATCCTGATAGGAAACCACAGGTGATTTCTCTCTCTAAATAAAACATCTCATAACATTTGTTGTAAACCCAAGCCAGACACAGTTTACTCTGCATGTAACATTAGGGCTCTATTCAAAGGGTCCATCACAAAACAATTTGCTGACATTTATAAAATGGGCTAATCAATTTGAAGTCAAACCACATTGCCTGCAATTCCAACTCTCTCCTGGTGACAAAGCATATAATCATTTATTAAAACTTACATCTGCTCTGCACAGGCTCACCACAACAGAGCAGAGGGGCCTGGAAGAAGCGAAAGGCCTATTCCAGTTAAAACCACTTCCAAAATCGTCTTAACAGCAGGAGAATCAAACCAAAACCATATTCTTGAACTTAGAAGGAAATACATAGTACTTTCAACTTAACCAAAACCCTAAGAAGCACCACCAAATTACAGCAAATGGTAATTGGGCCTCAACTTCCATACGAGAGATGGAGATCACTTGACACAAAATTAAGCCCTTGAGTAATCCCCAAAGGTCAACTACCAGATAAAAGGAAAAATTAAAAATCCAATCCAGTTGATAAGTGCAGTTTGTAATCAATCAGCCACTATATATTATTAAGTGAGAAGACCTAAGAAGGTAACCCCATCAATCAATCAGCAAGAATAATTGAGGAGGTAATGCAAATACAACAATTTAAGGGAAAAATAAGATATAATCAGATTAAAAGTGGCACAGGACAGGGAGTGAGGGTGACCCATGTTCTTTGTGACCTGAATAATATGAATAATAAAAAATACAGTAAATACAGGTAAATACAATAAAAAATATAAGTCTACTCTTAAGAGTAGACTTAAAAGATGTACACAGTTTGCACATGCAGATAAAATAAGCGTAAGCAGAGGGAATAAAAGGGGACAGGAGGACTAGAAGGACTGTAAAGAAACTAGTCTAGAGCCTTTAGATTGGCATAGGAAGCTAGGCTGAGAGAGTAGCAGGATGTAAACACTTTCAGGAATGGTATAAATGGGATATGTGCCAAGATGGCTCTATTATACCACCACCAACACCACCACCTTCTAAGATCTCTTCCACTCTAATATTCCAGGCTTCTATGAGATACATATTTGAGAACTGGAAGATAATGATTTTTCTTAGTCTGTGCTTATAAAAGAGCTAAAAGATCCCTGGCAAGCTGTCCCTGTACAGTCTCAGTCATGTGCTTCATCTCTCTTACTCTGGCACTATCAGGGAATTCAGACCCCCAACAACTTATAATCTTACCTTTGTGAGGCAGGTACAGAGTTTCCTTCTTCAGAAGTTTCTTCGACAAATAGCCCTTGGGAAGACTGCAAAGAAATATAACATCCTAAATATACAGGCACAGATGAACTGGTTTCTCCTCTTTAAAAAAAAAAGTTAATTGCTCAGCATTATCACTCAGCAATTAGCAATAAGAATAAAACATTTTACATAAGTCAGTAAGTTTCAGTAAAAAAGAGCATATCATGTGGAGTCAGAAGAGTGGGATTTACATCACAGCTGGATCACCCATTAACTCTGTAATCTAGGGTGTCACATCTCAATCTGTTTCCTCATCTTAAAATGGTTATTAATGACTGCCTCACAGACTGTCATTGTGAGAATTTAAAAAGATAATATATGTGATGTACTCTGTAAAATGCAAGACACATAAATATTAACTGGTGAGTCAAATGAATTATGATTTCAAAAAAGCAACTATAAAGTTTTGTTGTGGAAGGAGGAAATACAGAGAAAAGCCCAGTTTTCAATGGAAATATTCCAGTGGGAAAAACACTGCAATCTGTGAAAGAAGTCTCTATGAACACAAACCAAGCCATAACACAGAACATCCCAAAGGGAAGGTTTTAAGATTCCTTTTGCTACAAATGTGCCACTGTGATTTTAGTATCTGGCTACAGGGATATCTTTTAAGAAATGTAACAAATAGGGACTAGATTAAAAAAAAAGATTATTTTCTATGATTAATAGTAAAGTTGGTGCAAATGTCAGCTCATTAAATGTAGGTGCACAGAAAAAGCAGCTACTGCTGCCTTAGAGAAACTTATAAGAAGTGCCTGAGCTGTGAGGCTTCTTCCAATAGGAAGAAAGCTACTAGCTGAAGTTTTCAGGGTCTCCTAACAGGATATAAATAACCTAGGCGAGTTAGGCATCTCTGTACCACTCTGGCAAATGATAAAATATACTAAAATCAGAAATAGCTGAGATGAGCCTTCATTCAAAGGGAAGATAAACTGTACAATGATCAGGAATGCAGTCATTATGCAAAATGAGGGTTGAACTGTCAAAAGGACTAAAATACAACAGCAGTAAATACGTCACCTATTTATGTGAACTCTGCAGTGACAAAAGTTTCATTACTGAGATATCAAAAAAAAGTAGATACTGACACCTAGTGCCCATTTAATAGATTTTACCATCTTAGAATAACTATAGTTGACTAAACTTGGGACTTCAGAAGCAATCAGTGCAATGGTGAGTTATAAGATACTCCATCTCTACCTTCAGCTAAAGCGTATCTTTACCTTTCTTGGTTTTTTTTTTTTTTTAATTACTGTACACCTATTAAGTGCCAAGCCTTTATACAAATCACTTTACAATGCATTATCTCCTTTAATCCTCACAAGAACCTTTTGAGGCAGAAACTATTAAGGTTTTTTGGAAGCAAGGAAAGTGAAACTTTGACGGGTTAAATAATTTGCCCAAAATTACAGAGTTGGCCAAAAGTGGAGCTGGGATCTGACTCCAAAATCCATGTTCTAACCACTACTGTTGTTGTTTACTCAAATAATCTTCTTACAACCATTTCAACATAGAATCTCAAGAATGTCTTCATTTCAATAAATCATTTCTAATTTTTAAACTTACACCTCAATGACTGCAATCTAAACACACAGGAGTAAAGTGAGGTTCTTCCAGAATATGAAAATAACATAGCAAAATAAGCAAACAAAATTTTATTAGAATATCCAAATCTAATCAAGTTGAACAGGGTCGCATGATAGGAATATAACTTAAACTAAGGAAGCTGTGGCCTAATCAAGACATTGCATTCTGCCTAAAGAAATAACATGTTAATGAAAAAGGGATAATAGTCTGCAATGAATCTAAAAAAGAAAAATCCAAAGATTCAGAATCAAGCAGTATCTTCAACACCATAGCCTGGGAAATAAAAATAAACAGACACATCATCTGGTCACCATACAAAAGTCCTCTATTATCAGGTACTAGGTCTTTCCACAGACTAGATGAATCATCCCTTAAATATTACCATTTCCTGATTACTATTTTCAGCCCTCTAGGTACCTTCATCCTACAAGGAGGTACAGTAGATGGTGGACCTGAATATTCTGGTCACCAAAAATGTCTATCTCCCATAATAATTTAACAAACTGTCATTTGGTGTACATATCAGCTTTAAGTTTGACTAGTCAAAGTCAGTTCTCACCCCCCCTCCCCCGAATCTGGCCATTTGAGAAAAACAAATTCCAGTATCTGGGCTGAAAAATTAAAGATTAGACCCTGAAGAGTAGTGACCACATCAATATGCTACTCCTCTACTTCCCTGCTGTATAGCCAACAAGATGACCTCTCCATCTTCATTAACATAACCTCTCTATTGTTTGTGTGATGCCAGAAATTAGTTATATGATTCTAAAGCTTTTATAACCTTCATATATACTTAAAGTGATTTGCCCCAAGGTGAATGTTTGTCTAAGTCCCTAGTTCTGGGAACCTTTCACTATCTCTCTCAACCAAGGAGTATCACATATATATATATACGGGCAGCTCCAGCAAAGTCATAAATCAATAGAAAATGTTTAATAAACAGAAATTCTTTCTACCCACAGTTCCTGAAAGCAAAAGACCAATATAAGTGGTGAAATTACAATTGTAGACCTTCATTATCTGACTGTAATATTAGTTAAGTTTTATTTGTTTTGTTTTTTGTAAAGACACTATTCTGTGTTGGCAAGACTGCAGTGAACTAAGCATTCTCATACATTGCTAAAGGGAAGGAGTACACATCTGAGAAACCTTTCTGAAATGCAATTTGGCAATAAATAGCAAGTCTTTTTTTTTTAATGTTCATAGCTCTTTAATCCAGAATTTTTCTTGCTCCCTATCTCTAAGAATACTAATTTTATTTTTTTTTAAGATTTTGTTTTTAAGTAATCTCCACACCCAACATGGGGCTTGAACTCACAACAACCCCGAGATCAAGAGTCGCACATTCCATCAACTGAGCCAACCAGGCTCCCCTAAGGATACTAATTTTAAATAAAACAACGTTTTATTTAAAAAAGATGTTTATCACAACCAAAATATCTAACAAGAGGAAAAGGGTTAAAATATTATGATAAATTCATAAGCCAGAATATTATGTAGTCATTAAAAGTGAAATCTAGGGGCGCCTGGGTGGCTCAGTTGGTTACGCGACTGCCTTCGGCTCAGGTCATGATCCCAGGGTCCTGGGATCGAGCCCCACATCGGGCTCCCCGCTCAGTGGGAAGCCTGCTTCTCCCTCTCCCACTCCCCCTGCTTGTGTTCCCTCTCTCGCTGTCTCTCTCTCTGTGTCAATTAAATAAATAAAATCTTTAAAAATAAAAAGGTGAAATCTATAATTTTAACATAAGAAAATGTTTACATAATGTTAACTTAAAAATACAAAAATATGATAGAAACCATACAAAAATAGGTACAGAAGATAAGATGAAGGAATATATATCACCGAATAACAGGATCGTGAATGCTTTCAACTTTATTCTTTAAACTCTTCAGCATTTTTCAACAGTTCTAACTGATGTCTGAAATTAATGTTAATGACAATGACTATCCTGGATACTTACTAGGTGTCTGCCTGGTCTCCTTTTACTGAGGCCAGCATGTCACCCCTCCCACTGTATTATAGCAGTGGACTCAGCCATTTGTACAGTTTGACACAGACCCCACTTTAGGCCACAGTCAATTGGGCTGGTGAAGGCTACTACCCAAAGGGATCGTCAAGTCCTTTCCTAGAAATTTGAAATTGGTATTGAGAAAGAATAAATCTCCTTTAACCTGTATTTAAGTTTGGGAGCTGTAGGATCAGTGTCTTCTACCTACCATTGTGAAAGAGAAGCAAATGAAGCCAATACGCAAGGGAGAAAAATGAAGCAGATACAATATAGCAATGAGATGTAGAAAAATTACAGATGATATTCTAGACCCTGTACCTTGTCCAGGCTTGGTTACCATCCTGTTTTCGAATTTAGGAGGCACCCTGTTTCCTTATGATAAAGTCCTCTTTTTAATTAAACTAGCTTGATTTGATTGGTTGTGGCCAAATATTAACAATCAATAATACTATCTATAGTATTTGATGACCAGTTCAGGGAAGTTAGAGAACTTCAATTTTTATAGGGCCAGCCATTAGGTTCTGAACACTTTCAGGCTATTCCAAAGGCACTGCTTTCAAACACCAGAACTTAACACAAGTCTATGGTCTACAACTCTGTTCCCTGGGATTTTCAAGCTAACAAACTGAATTATAATAAATCGGTCAACAAATACAATAAATAAATGTTCATTCTTTAGAGTTAATTTATTCTCTTAAGTGGAAGTATCTCTGAGTTGCAAAGAACTAACAAACAAAACATGTTATCATAAGCACAACCTAACTTTCCTTTGGAAAAGAGGCAAGTCACTAGAAGAATTGTTAAGAAAAATGCTTTTTCTTCCCATACAGCAATCTTTCCAGAATGTGGATGAATACGGCTGCTGAGGAAGAATGATTCCCATAGGTACCCTCAATGAATGGCCTTCTGATCCCTTGGAGAGAACCATCATTTGAGTGCCTATAATCTCCTAAGCATCACACTAGACATTTTACATAATTGACTTTAATCATTAAAACTACTGTAAGCCATGAATTGCTATTCCCACTTTACAGATGTAAAAACTGAGATTCAGAGAGGTTAAATGGCTTGCTCAAAGACATACATAAAAGTCAAAATTCAAACTCCAAACCTATGCTCTCTACTCTATGCTGTGACATTTCTCATAGCTACCATTTGTTGAACCCTTATCATAACAGAAAGCATAAAATAACAGCAAAACAAAACCAAAAACTCAGAGCCCAAAAACAGAAATAGCAACAAAGAACAGTATAGTCATAAAACAGAATACTTTTTATAATTTACACAGTTTGTAATTATATGATTGCTTTTATAATACCCAGAGAAAAAAACAGAACATAAGCTTTGATATAGTACAATCTAGATATGTCAGAAAAAGGGCGCCTGGGTGGCTCAGTTGGTTGGGCGACTGCCTTCGGCTCAGGTCATGATCCTGGAGTCCCAGGATCAAGTCCCACATCGGCCTCCATGCTTGGCGGGGAGTCTGCTTCTCCCTCTGACCCTCCCCCCTCTCATGCTCTCACTCTCATTCTCTCTCTCAAATAAATAAATAAAATCTTATAAAAAAAAAAAAAAAGATATGTCAGAAAAAAACCGAAAAGACAACCTAAATGTTCCCAAACAGGGGACTGTTTTTGGTAAATTATAGAAAACCATCACAAGCAAAATCAGAAATATACCATCATGTGGGGGAAAAAATACACTGGGAAACTACTCTTCATATCAAAAAGGACCACTTCCCCTAATATATAAAGGGTACCTAGAAACCACTAAGAAAAAGATTGTTGAAAAAGAAAAATGCCCATAAGATCTAAACAGACAGAAAAGGAAATATAAATGGGTTTCAACTGCACACACAATAAGAGAAGTGCAAATTAAGACTGTATTGAGATAGTATTTTTCATTCCTCAGATTGGCAAAGATGAGAAAGTCCTGATGGTACTGATTTGGAATGGGTAGGGGGAAGCTGGTACTCATACACTGTTATGAGTGTAAATTTATACAACCTCTATAAAAGGCAATTTGGCAACAGTAACAAAATTGTAAATGCATTACCCCTTGATCCACCAATTACATCTACAAGAAATTATGCAAATATCTCCCATGTGGATGAAACATCTTCATACAAGAGTAATCACTGCAGTAGTGTCTGTAATAGTAAAATATTAGAAACAACCTAAAAGTCCACCATTAGGGGTACTGGATAAAATAAACTCATCCATACACCGTATATTACACATCCAAAAAAAGGAAGAAATTCTTTAAGTATGTATGTTATGGAATGATCTCAGAAGTATTTCAATGAAAAAAAGCAAGGTACCGAATAATGTATAGATTATGTGATCATTTGTGTAAAAAAAGGTGAGGAAAAGAGTATGTATACACATTTGCTTGTACCACAAAAATATATCTTAGAAGGATACACTAGAAACCAGTGATACAGGTTGACTTCAGGGAAGGGACTAGTTGGCTTGGGAGGGGATAGGAGACAGACTTTTCATTAACATCTTTCTGATTTATGGGGCACATGAATATTACTACCTATTCAAAAACTTTTTAGAAATAATAAAAATTTTAAAACATAAAAAATAAATTATGATACATCCATGTAATAGAATAATGTTTTCAAGTATACTTAATAAATAGGAAAAGATCTAACAAACTATTAAGTGGGAAAAAGAAACAGCTTATACAGAAGAGTCTTCATTTTGTTGAAAAATTTAAAAGAAAAAATATTTTAAAATGCATAGAAATGATGATTGCCTCTTGGTGCTGAGATTATGGGTAATTTTTTTTCTTCTTTATACTCTTCTGTACTTTCCTAATTTTCCATAGTGAGCACATGTTACTTTAAAAATCAGAAGAAAAGAACAAATAGCTATAATAATCCTTGTTTAAACTGTGAATAAATCATCCTTAATCACAGCATCACTGACCCTTACCTGACCATGACTGGTTGTTGGTTCTTCCTCCAACAAAAGTTTCTCTTTCAAGCTTTTAATTGGGCTTTCTTGGAAATCCTTGGTTTTTGAGTGCCAGACAGATGCCCTAGACTCCTGCCTCTCCTCTTTGTCTTCATCTCCCATATCTTCTGAGATGCCTTCATTTTTTTCACTAGCCTGATCTCCTTGGCCACATTCATTCTGGATCAGAGAAGGAGGTCTAGGTAACACTGGTTCCCCAAACCCTTTTTTTTTAAAGAGCTGCCTCTGAGCCATTTTTAGGCTCTTTTGATAAACCTCCAACTGGCAGAGAATGACCTTGGTATATTGGCTAGGATCTACTCCAGCAGGGCAGAATGGAATACCCCAGAAGTAGTGCACAGTGCCCCCAACATCCTGGAGACCTTTGGCATCTGCTGGGGTAGGCAGACAGTGCCTAGATGTGTCCCCCCTACCCTGGGCAGCTTTGTGAAAAACACAACCCCTCCCAGTACTTTCCTGTGGCTTCCCACACTGTGTGTGCTCAGCCAAGTGGCCAGTACATCTGTCAAAACATTTAACGTTCTCATTCTCAAACACTGGCTGGCTTGACTGATCCCAGCTTCCTGAGCTGCCAAAGACCGGCTCCTCTTCAGTGTTTTCAGTGTGGTCCCAAGGCTCCTCTCTTTCCTCAGCCTCGTTTCCCTGACTGATATGTGAGCCTTTAAACAGTGATGGAGGTACCAGCTGCCATATGCCTGTAGGTATTTGAGAAAAAGTAGGGCTAAGGACAAACTGTTCTTTATTAAGAGGGCTTGGTAAGTTATCACTTACCAAGAATTACATAATGTGGGTAAAAGGCTCTTCTTTGTGTTTAACCAAATGTTGACTTTTCCTTGGAGATAAAAGTATGCTGGATATTAGCGAGATCTCAACTATTTTTGGATTTAACCTCTTTAATACCACCAAAGGGATTTGGGGCATTTCTGTACATCTACTCTCAGCATGAGATCCCTGTGATATAGTTATACTTGATGAGTGGAAGGAGTCAGAACAGGGAGACATGCCTTCAGTGGTCCCAGAGTCTGTGGTTTTCTCTTGGTGGGACTGTGAAGATGGTCCAGTGGCCAGAGGTCGAGATCTGGTAGCAGAAGCATCAGAAGGCCGGCAACTCTGAAACAAGTGATCCCACACCAGACCAGGTTTATTATTAAAACAGCTATACATGAAGGGTCATAGGAAGGACAAAACAGGGAGGCCACTGTCCCCTTAGAGATTCTTTCCAAAACGTAGATGCTCAAATCAAATGACTTCCATAATGTGTACCAAATGCCTACTATGTGCAAAATGCTATAGTAGATCACTATACTAAGCCCTTTTCTAATATAGAGACATGAATGACATAAAGGATGGCTCAGGACCTGACACTGGCAAATATTCTTCACATTTAAAATAATTTCAACTGCACATACTCAAATCACAATTTAACATTATTTGAAAAATGTTTAACTGCTCATTCTTTTTTCCATAACCCACCTCTAGTTTCTCATTGCCTTTGTTCTCCCCCAAAACAGGGGAGGTAAGCACCTTATCTTGCTCCCTTTTGGTTTCTTGGGACTTGGTAACTCTTTTCAGAAGCTGCCAACTACTTAGCTCTCTTAAACCATGTATTGAAAATCTATGGGGTGGAAGAAAACTCTTTCATATAAAATTAAAACACTTCAAATTGGGTTCAACAATTCAACAAGCACTTTAAAAATTATTATGGGAAATATTTGCTAGTTTAAAACCCTACGAACTACTAGAGCTAGTTCTTAATGCAACTATAACACTGCAGAAGTAATAAAAATATACATACTGCTAATCAATCCTCACAAACTATTTCAACATAGCATATTTACATTCAGGCTTTCTGCAATGGCTTTCCTCAAGAGCTCCTCTTCTTCCTCCTCCTGGCTGTTCATCTCCCTAGCTTCCTGCTCACTCATTTTGAGAGCCAGAGCAAACTGTTCCTCTTCTGTCATTTCTGTAAGAAGATAAGAAAAAGAGAGGAGAGGAACACCACAAACACTGAATAAGCATGGAAGCAAGAAACAAATTTTTAAACTTTTCAAATGAAAACAATACAGACCATTTAGTACAATTTTATAATCTTATAAATGAGGAAAGACCCAAAGTTAAGGTGTTGGCCAAGATAAGTAACAGCTGTTTCAGTAAGTATCCTGAGTTAGCTAGCCCCATACTTTGTGTAGAGTTTACTTAAAAATAAAATAAAAAAAAAACACAACTAACTGGTCACTGTTGAAGAATGTTAGTGTATCAACTATTTTGTTTTTTGTTTTTTCAAGTTTTTTTTTTAATTTAAATTTCAGGTAGTTAACAGTGGAATATTAGTTTCTGGAGAATTCAGGAATTCATCACTTACATACAACACTCAGTGCTCATCGTAACAAGTGACCGCCTTAATAACCATCACCCATCTAGCCCATCCCTTACCCACTTCCCTCCATCAACCCTCAGTTTGTTCTCTATCGTTAAGAGTCTCTTATGGCTTGTTGCCCTCTCTCCTTTTTTCCTTTCCCCCTTCCCATATGTTCATCTGTTTTCTTTCTTAAATTCACATATGAGTGAGATCATACGGTATTTGGTGGATCAATTGGCAAATAAAAAAGAATCAAGCTTGTGTCCTACTCTTCCAATACAAGCTACATTACAGAGTAACCAAATAGGTGAAGAGAAGTTTCTCTTTAAAGAATTATTCCATCTAATAAATGTAAAACAAATGACAGAATTAGAACATCACCATTTTGTAGTGTCTGTGGAGAGGATTTTGATACCTACCAAACTACATATGTGATCCAGCAATCCCAATTCTATCAATTCACTCTAGCGATATACTTTCAATAAAAAAAAAAGTAAATATGCACTACATTTTTCATTGCAGCATTGTTTAAATATGCAAAACACTGGAATCTACTTAATGACTAACACAGGACACTGCTTGAATAAACTCTGATATACATACATATAACTGTAAAAAAAGAATAAGGAAAATATCTATGGACCAGGAATAGAACAATTTCAAGGATATAATATTAATTAGAAAAAAGCATATACTGGGGCGCCTGGGTGGCTCAGTCAGTTAAGCGTCTGCCTTCGGCTCAGGTCATGATCTCAGGGTCCTGGGATCGAGCCCCGCATCGGGCTCCCTGCTCCGCGGGAAGCCTGCTTCTCCCTCTCCCACTCCCCTGCTTGTGTTCCCTCTCTCTCTGTGTCTCTCTCTGTCAAATAAATAAATAAAATCTTAAAAAAAAAAAAAAGCATATACTATATGTAACTAAAAGAGTTACATATAGTATGCTACTTTTCGTGTAATGAAGGAGAAATACGAAAATATATGATATACCTGTTTATGTTTGCAGAGCGACACAGGAAGTATAAATTAGAAACTAATCCAAGTGGTTACCTACAGGTAGTTGGGAACAAGGCAGAAGAGATAAGGGAGAGAGTGACACTTCTTTGACTATATCTTTTTGTATCTCTTTGACTTATAAAGTTGAGTAAACATTAAACATTTTTTTAAAGTAAAATAAAATCGTAGGAATGAGGGATCCTTAAAACTGAATCCAAACAGGGGCGCCTGGGTGGCTCAGTTGGTTAAGCGACTGCCTTCGGCTCAGGTCATGATCCTGGAGTCCCGGGATCGAGTCCCGCATCAGGCTCCCTGCTCGGCGGGGGGCCTGCTTCTCCCTCTGACCCTCCCCCCTCTCATGCTCTCTCTATCTCATTCTCTCTCTCAAATAAATAAAATCTTTAAAAAAAAAAAAAAAAAAAAAAACTGAATCCAAACATAAAAAATGCACCCTACTGATTATGAAATGACCTTAATGAGAATGAACATATCAAGATTTGTGGGATGCACCTAACACAGTATTTATAGAAACATGTATAGCTTTTCATGATATTATTCTTTTAAAATTTGACAGAGAGGGAACACAAGCAGGGGGAGAGGGAGAAGTAGGCTCCCCACTGAAAGCCTGACACGGGGCTTGATCCCAGGACCCTGTGAGCATGACCTGTGCCAAAGGCAGACACTTAACGACTGAGCCACCCAGGCACCCCTCATGATCATATTAGAAAAGAAAAAAGTTTAGGGGCACCTCTGGGTGGCTCAGTCAGTTCAGCGGCTGACTCTTGATTTCAGCTCAGGTCATGATCTCGGGACCTGGGATCAAGCCCCACATTGGGCTTGTGCTCAGCATGCAGTCTACTTGAGATTCTCTCTCTCTTCCTCTGCCCCTCCCCCTGCTCTCTCTCTCTCTCTCTAAAATAAATAAATCTTTAAAAAAGACAAGAAAAGGGGCGCCTGGGTGACTCAGTTGGTTAAGCGACTGCCTTTGGCTCAGGTCATGATCCTGGAGTCCCTGGATCGAGTCCCGCATCGGGCTCCCTGCTCAGCAGGGAGTCTGCTTCTCCCTCTGACCCTCCTCCCTCTCATGCTGTCTGTCTCTCATTCTCTCTGTCTCAAATAAATAAATAAAATCTTTTAAAAAATTAATTAATTAATTTTAAAAAAAGACAAGAAAAAAGTTTAAAATCAATGATGCAAGCTTCACACTTTAAGAAACTAGAAAATGAACAGTGAAATTAACCCAAAGTAAATAGAAATGTAAAGAACAGAAATCAACAAAATAGAAGATGCCGTACAAAAGAAAAAAAATTAAAGCAGCAAAAAATTGGTTCTATGAAAAAATGAAAATTTATAAAAATGTAACTAGATCAAGGAAAAAAGGAAGAGAAAACACAAATTAACAATATAATGAATAACACAAGAAATATATACTACGGATTCTACAATCATGAAAAGAAAATAAGGAATACTGTGGACAATTATGTATCAACAAATCTGACAACCTGGATCATGCATTCTCAAAAGGGGTGACATCATCTCCAAATGGACAAAACTTGGTTTTTGGAGGTCAAAAATATCCTACTCTCTTATTTATAAAATACAGATCTACAGGGGCGCCTGGGTGGCTCAGCTGGTTTAGTGTCTGATTCCTGATTTTAGCTCAGGTCTCAATCTCAGAGTCTTGAGTTCAAGCCCTGCACTGGGCTCCACAATGGGCATGGAGCCTACTTTAAAAAAACAACAACAAAACAAAACACACACAGACATACAATCAGTACATAAATGGGATCTACAGCATTATCTGTGGTATTAAAGTTTCATGGGGACAGGTGGTTAGGAAAAAAAAAGTATCTAAAAAGGATCCTTTGGGGAACAACAAGGGAAAAGAGGACTGAAACACTGATTACGTTGAAGCAAAACAAAGTTAATGAAATAACACAAATTATGAAAAATGACATAAGAAGAAACAGAAAAACTGAATAGTCTTATATCTATTAAAGAAATTAAATTTGTGATTAAAAAAACTTTTCCTTGGGGCGCCTGGGTGGCTCAGTCGTTAAGCGTCTGCCTTTGGCTTAGGTCATGATCCCAGGGTCCAGGGATCGAGTCCCGCATCGGGCTCCCTGCTCAGCGGGAAGCCTGCTTCTCCCTCTTTCACTCCCCCTGCTTGTGTTCCCTCTCTCGCTGTCTCTATCAAATAAATACATAAAATCTTACAAAAAAACCAAAAACTTTTCCTTAAAGAAAATCCCAAAACTATCTGACATTCATCACTGGTGAATTCATCAAAAAATTAAGAAAAAATTAATGCCGAACTAATTCAGAAAATAAGGCATCAATCTACCCAAATTGATTTATAGAATCAATACAATGCCAATCAAAATCCCAACAAGCTTGTTTAATGGAACATAATGGAAAATTCAGAAATAGATCCACACATTCATCTTCAACAAGGACAGGCTTTTCAACAAATAGTGTTACAACAACTGTACATCCATGAGAAAAATTATCCTCAACCCTTATCTCACATTATATATAAAAATTAACTCAAAATGGATCACACATCTAAATACAAAAGATAGGGGTGCCTGAGTGGCTCAGTCGTTAAGCATCTGCCTTCGGCTCAGGTCATGATCCCAGGGTCCTGGGATCAAGCCCAACATCAGGCTCCCTGCTCCGCAGGAAGCCTGCTTCTCCCTCTCCCACTACCCCTGCTTGTGTTCCCTCTCTTGCTTGTGTCTCCCTCTGTCAAATAAACAAATAAATAAATCTTTAAAGTAAATACATACATACATACAAAAGACAAAACTATAAAAATTCTAGAAGAAAACGTAAGTGAAAATCTTTGTAATCTTGGGGTACTCAAAGATTTCTTAGACAAGACTCAAAAAGATAAAAGCGTGAAAGAAAAAAAATGGACCTCATCAAAATTTAAATCTTCTTAATAAAAAGGTAAGCCACAAAATGGGAGCACATATTCACAACATACATACATACATATATATATGTAATCTGAGAAAGGACTTATGTCCAAAATAGATAAAGAACTCCTACAATTTAATAAGAAAAGCAATCTAATTTTTAAAATAATGAGAAAGGGATCTAAACAGATACTTCACAAAAGAAAATACCAGAATGACAAATAAGCACATGAAAAGATTAGTCATCAGGAAAATGCAAATTAAAATGAGATAGTAGGGGCACCTGGGTGGCTCAGTCAGTTAAGCATCTGACTTTGGCTGGGGTCATGATCTCGAGGGTCCTGGGATTTGAGACCAGTGATGGACTATGCACTTAGTGGGGAGTCTGCCTCTCCCTCTCCCTCTGCCCCTCCCCCTGCTCGTGTTCTCTCACTCTCTCTCTCAAATAAATAAAATTTTATTAAAAATTTGAGATGGTACTACATGCCACTAAAATAACTAAAGTGAAAAAAAGACTAACATTCCTATCGAAGTCATTAAATCATAAAAAAAATTGATTACATCTTTATGTTCAATTTAAGAGAACCAAGAACCATATAATGCAAAAGAGATAAATTTGAGTTCTTTGTAATACTCTGCTTTTCAAAACACCCTATTTCCCTAAAGGTTCTGGAGAGATGAAGCTTTGCTACATTAACTGATATATTCTCCAGATTCTGCCCTCTTGCTCCACCATTAGAACAAAAACTTTAATGTAGTAACACAGTGTGCTTCTGTCTTCTAGTACACAGGGAGGAAGCTCCAGAAGCAGTCTTCCTGGGTTTAAATCTTGATTTTTGCTTCTTGTCTAGACTTCAGCAGGTTACTTACCCTGTATACCCGGATACTGGTGCTGTTGTTTGATAATCTCCCTCTCCCTTTTTACTTTGCTTCTTTTAATCTACTGTGGACATGCATGTAGAGTAATTATACTCTTCACCTTAGGGATTCTCATGTAAATGCCATGATTCTGTAATACTTGTTTTAGGTCACACATATATAAACCTGAGGTAATAATATTTAAGGCTGTTATGAGGATTAATTTAATACATGTAAAATGCTTAAATAGTGCTTGGCACAGAACAAGTATCCAATAATTGTTAATTACTATTAATTAATAATTAAATTATGTATTGTCATTATGTATTATTTAAAGAAATCCAAAACTTCAATTCAGATTATCTAACAGTCATTTTATGTGTATTTTACTGACAGCATATAACCACATAACTTGACAAAGCTACCATTACATATTTAATTTAACCACAATCAGAAGTAGTTACTGTCATTCACTATTACTGTCTCTTATTTTCATACATCAACCATGATCTGAGACTAAAGTCCAATAAACATAACTGTTGATAGGATTCATTTTACTTAACCTCTCTACTATATAAGTACCGAACCATTAGTAGAAAAGGAAAAACACTTTTTCCCCAGATCATACACCTTTAAGGAAAATATGAGCGAGTGTCAACCTTAGCATCTCCAACGGAGCTGATTTGCTCAGCTTATCAAATGATTCTGCTGAGCTAAACACACAGTAGTACACAATTTGTGTGAGGCTGATTATGCTGATCATAATTTATAATGATTAACGTCTCCCAACATTCAGGTTAGCTTCCCACTGAGATGTGCAAACAGGCCGTTAACAAACCAGATCACAAAATTAGATAGTACCTATCAAGAGAAACTGTATAATTTTGGGGTATTTGAAATGGCTGAAAGGGAACATTTCATATAACAAAAAAACAAACAAGATAAATTATTTTCCCTCCCAAATCTTTTCCTAAGAACTTTCTTTTCCAAAACAGATAGAGCTCTGCAACTGTGGTAAAGCTAATATACCTATAAACTGCCAGTTATAATGTAAATCGTAAAACACGTTTGAAAGGCACCATGTCATAACCTTTATACATGTGCATTCTCAAACAAAGTGATACCATTTTTGGGAATTGACCATAGGCAGTCACGGAAGAGAAGTGCTGTACACAACAAGATGTCCACTATACTATCATCTATAAGAGCATGGACTTAAATGCCTTAAAAAAAGGCAATGGTTAAGTAAATTATAGCATGTTAACTCAAGAGACTGAGATGCTGTTATCAAAATGCTAATCACAAAGACATATAAAAATGATAAACTGTATAAAGGCCAAACGAAAATATAATGGAGGTGACACAACCAATTTCTGGTTCCACATGTAAGGAACTTGAAAGTTGCCATTCTGTCATAACAAGAAGTAAAAAGCTGAAAAGACTAAAAAATCAACAACTCTTCTTGAATCCATAAGACGGGAGGGCACAGGGCAAACTACTGCCCCAAAATGAAGAGATCTGTTCAACAGGGGAATACAGGGAGTCAGGGTTTATCAGAGCAGAGATTCAATAGCGGAATCTGCCACAGAAACCAGTGCCAGGGTAGAAAAACACAAACTGTAACTGACATATTACTGGAGGCTCAGTGCATACATGTCTGAGCGTTAAAAACTCCACAGGGGGTGCCTGGGTGGCTCAGTCGTTAAGCGTCTGCCTTAGGCTCAGGTCATGATCCCGGGGTCCTGGGATCAGGCCCCGCATCAGGCTCCCTACTTCTCCCTCTTCCACTCCCCCTGCTTGTGTTCCCTCTCTCGCTATGTCTCTGTCAGATGAATAAAATCTTTAAAAAAAAAAAAAAAATTATGCCAGAATTAAGCTCAGTGATCGACTGTCTCTATGGGGTGTGTGGTATAATAAAAAATTTATTTGTGCCCAGTTTCTGGCAGGGAAAAAAAAAAAACCCACAGGAACTCAGTCATAGCAAACCCCCACACTTTTGTCAGGTTTTACCTCCAAGAGTGCAACTAGGTTCTCACAATAAATATAGCAAAAATTTCCTCTTGAGCATCCCACAGAGGAAGGGGAAAAGGACCTATTTTGAAACATGCCTGAGTACTGTGTTCTTTTTAAGAAGGTGTGTCCTAGGTCAAACTAGTTAATCAGAGCCTACACTGATGGGGTATTATCAGTGTCAAACTGACCTGCAAAAAAGGGAAATAGCAAATTCCGACCTTCTCTAGGCATCCGGTCCCACATAAAGGAAGAGGGGGTGAAAAAACTGAGAAACACATGTGAAGTTCAAAGTCCAGAGGCACAAACACTTGAAAGACTGACACCTAGCCACAGAACTGCAGAATACTTTCCCTACCCCCATACTTTAGCAACATACCACCAAAGACCCATTTATAATAGTTTCTTTCTACCAGGTACATCATGTCCAGTTATCAAGAAAAAATTACAAGGCATACAAAAAGGCAAAAACACAATATGAAGAGACAGAGTAAGCATCAGAACCAGACATGGCAGAGATATTAGAATTATCAGACTAGAAATTTAAAACAACTATGATCAGGAGCACCTGGATCGCTCAGACAGTTAAGCATCCAACTCTTGATTTCAGCTCAGGTCGTGGTCTCAGGGTTGTGAGATCAAGCCCTGCATCAAGGCCCTGCACTGAGCGTGCTCTGCTTGGGATTCTCTCTCTCCCTTTCCCTCTGCCCCTCTTGCCCTCCCTCTAAAAAGAAAAATTTTTCTAAATAAATAAATAAAACAACGATTAATATGCTAAGGGCTCTCATGGATAAAATAGAGAACATGCAAGGACAGATGGAGAATATAAATAAAGACATGGGAATCCTAAGAAAGAACCAAAAAGAAACGCTGGAGATCAAAAACACTATAATAGAAAAGAAGAATGCCTTTGATGGGCTTATTAGTAGACTAGACACAACTGAGTATTTATCAAAGAAACCTCCAAAACTAAAACGTAAAGAGAACAAACACTGAAAAGAATAAAACAGAATATCCAAGAACTGTGCGACAATTACAAAAGGAGTAACAAACACATAATGGAATTACCATAAGGAAAAGAGAGAAAGAAAGGAGCAAAAGAAACATGTGAAACAGTAATGACTCAGAATTTCCCCAAATTAATGTCAGATACCAAAATATAGATCCAGGAAGCTCAAAACAAACAAACAAGCAAACAAAACAAAAAAAACAACAACAAAAAACCCCACCCTACACTTAGACATAACATTTTCAAAGTACAAAAAAATCTAAGATAAAGAAAAAATCCTAAAAGAAGCCACAGGAAGAAAAACACCTACCTATACAGAAATACAGATAAGAATTAGGGGAAGAGGGTGAGGGGGATGGTATAACTGGGTGCTGGACATTAAGGAGGGCACGTGATATAATGAGCACTGGGTGTTATATAAGACTGATGAATCACTGACCTCTACCTCTGAAACCAATAATACATTATATGTTAATTAATTGAATTTAAATTTTAAAAAATTTAAAAATATAAAATTTTAAAAAAAGATAAGAATTACATCTGACTTCTCAGAAGCCATGCAAGCAAAAAGAGAGTGCAGTGAAATGCTTAGTGTTGAAAGGAAAAAACCCACCAATACAGAATTCCAATACCCGGTGAATTATTCTTCAAAAGTGAAGGAGAAATAAAGACTTTCTCAAACAAAAACTGAGGGCATTTGTTGCCAGTAGACCTCCCTTGTAAGATGTGTTGAAAGAAGTTCCTTAGACACAGGTCAAAAACTCAGATATACATAAACAAAGGAAGAGTATCAAAGAAGGAATAAATGAAGGTAAAATAAAAACTTATTTTTCTTATTCTTAATCTAACAGAAAACAGCTTGTTCAAAAAGCTAATACTAATAAAGTATTTGATTGTATATTCTTATGTATCTTATTTTTATATGTGTCTGTACTTGTGAAACAAAATGACAACAATGATATAAGGAATGAGAGGAATTAGCATTATTTTGTTATTACAAAGCACATATAAAACTCATGAACCATTACAGTGTTATTTGAAAATGGACTTGGATTAGATGTAAATGTATATTGCAAACTCTAGGACAACCACTAAAAATTGTAAAGAAAAATTCTACCTGAAATATTTTAAAAAGAGAGAAAGTAGAATCATATAAGATGCTCAATTAAAACCACAAAATGCAGAAAAAGAGAAGACAAAAATGGGAATGAAGAAGAAGGGCAAAAACAGAAAACAGTAACAAATAAGGCAGATGTTAATCCAACTATATTAATAATCACCTTGAATGCCAATGGACTAAATGCACAAATTAAAAGAGATTCTCAGAGTGGATCAAAAAACAACACCGGGGCGCCTGCGTGGCTCAGTCATTAAGCATCTGCCTTCGGCTCAGGTCATGATCCCACGGTCCTGGGACAGAACCCCGCATCAGGCTCCCTGCTCAGCAGGAAGCCTGCTTCTCCCTCTCCCACTCCCCCTGCTTGTGTTCCCTCTCTTGCTGTCCCTCTCTGTCAAATAAATAAATAAAATCTTCAAAAAAAATAAATAAATAAAGAGTCAGAAGCTCCACTGACTGAGCCAGCCAGGTGCGCCAGAAACCCACTTTAAATATAAAGACAACTACAGGGCGCCTGGGTGGCTCAGTTGGTTAGGCGACTGCCTTCGGCTCGGGTCATGATCCTGGAGTCCCGGGATCGAGTCCCGCATCGGGCTCCCTGCTCGGCAGGGAGTCTGCTTCTCCCTCTGACCCTCCTCCCTCTCGTGCTCTCTGTCTCTCATTCTCTCTCGCGCAAATACATAAATAAAATCTTTAAATAAATAAATAAATAAATAAATAAATAAATAAATAAATAAATATAAAGACAACTACAGGGGCGCCTGGGTGGCCCAGTCAGTTAAGCACCTGCCTTCAGCTCAGGTCATGATCTTGGGATCCTGGAATCGAGCCCATATCGGGCTCCCCACTCAGGGGGGAGAGTCTGCTTCTCTGGCTCCCTCTGCTCTTCCCTCATACCCTGCTCATGCTTGCTCACACTCTCTCTCAAATAAATAAACAAATAGGGGCGCCTGGGTGGCTCAGTCGTTAAGCGTCTGCCTTCGGCTCAGGTCATGATCCCAGGGTCCTGGGATCGAGCCCCGCATCGGGCTCCCTGCTCCGCGGGAAGCCTGTTTCTCCCTCTCCCCCTGCTTGTGATCCTGCTCTCACTGTGTCTCTCTCTGTCAAATAAATAAATAAAATCTTTAATAAATAAATAAATAAATAAATAAATAAAAAGACAACTATAGATTTAAAGTAAATAGGTGGTATAGCATAGGGAATATAGTCAATAATATTATAATAATGTTGTACAGTAACAGATGGTGACTGCACTTACTGTGCTAAGCACAATGTAAAGAATTGTTGAATCAAAAAAAAAAATTGTTGAGGGGCGCCTGGGTGGCTCAGTCGGTTAAGCGACTGCCTTCGGCTCAGATCATGATCCCAGGGTCCTGGGATTGAGCGCTGCATCAGGCTCCCTGCTCAGCGGAGAGCCTGGCTTCTCCCTCTCCCACTCCCCCTGCCTGTGTTCCTGCTCTCTCTCTGTCAAATAAATAAATAAAAATTGTAAAAAAAAAATTGTTGAATCAATATGTTGTACACCTAAAACTAACAGAACATTATATGTTAATTATATTTCAATAAACAAACAACAAAATCAAGGATAAAAATCGTATCTCAAAAGATGCAAAAAAAGCACTTGACAAAATTCAACATCTGTTCATGATAAAAACTCACAACAGAGTGGGTTTAAAGGGAAAATACCTCAACATAATAAAGACCACGGGGCGCCTGGGTGCCTCAGTCAGTTAAGCATCCAACTCTTGACTTCAACTCAGGTCATGATCTCAGGGCCTGGGATCCAGCCCCACATCGGGCTCTGCACTCAGCAGGGAGTCTGAGATTCTCTCCCTCTCCTGCCCCTCCCCCCACTTGCCCTCTCTCTCTAAAATAAATCCCCTTAAAAATCATAATAAAGACCACAAATGAAAAAAAAGTAAATGGACAAATATACCATAATAACACTAATCAAAAGAAATTAGGAGAGGGACGCCTGGGTAGCTCAGTCAGTTAAGCATCCAACCCTTGATTTCAGCTCAGGTCATCATCTCAGGGTTATGAGATGGAGCCCTAAGTTGGGCTCCGTGCTCAGCAGGGAGTCCACTTGAGATTCTCTCTCCCTCTCCATCTGCTCCTTCTGCACTCATACGCACTCATGCACGGGCATATGTTCTCTCTCTTAAATAAAAACAAATATTTAAAAGAAAAATAGAAAAGAGTAATTTCATACAGAGCAGACTTCAGAGTAAGTAAAGTTATTAGGTATAAAGAAGGGCATTACATAATGATAAAGAGGTCAATTCTCCAAGAAGACATAGCAATCCTTAACATGTAAATGCCTAACAACAGTGTCATTATGTGAGGCAAAAACTGATAGAACTGCAAGGAGAAATACATGAATCCACTACCAAATTTAAAAAACTTTGGGGCGCCTGGGTGGCTTAGTCGTTGGGCGGCTGCCTTCGGCTCAGGTCATGACCTCGGGGTCCTGGGACGGAGCCCCGCATCGGGCTCCCTGCTCAGCAGGGAAGCCTGCTTCTCCCTCTCCCACTCCCCCTGCTTGTGTTCCCTCTCTCGCTGTGTCTATCTCTGTCAAATAAATAAAATCTTAAAAAAAAAAACAAAAACAAACAACTTCAACATCCCTCTATTAGAAGTGGACTGACCCAGCAGGCAGAAAAGCAGTAAGGTATAATTGAACTTAACACCATCAATCAAATGGATGTAATTGATATCTTTGGTTACTCCAACCAATAACAAGCTCACATAAAACATTCACCAGGACAGACCACATTCTGGGCCATAAAACACACCTTAACAAATTTAAATAAAAATCAGTCAATGTCTGCTCTCAGACCACAATGAAAGTAAACTAGAAATCAATAACAAAAAGATAACTAGGGGCGCCTGGGTGGCTCAGTCGTTGGGCGTCTGCCTTCGGCTCAGGTCATGATCCTGGGGTCCTGGGATCGAGTCCCACATCGGGCTCCCTGCTCGGCAGGAAGCCTGCCTCTCCCTCTCCCACTCCCCCTGCTTGTGTTCCTGCTCTAGCTATCTCTCTCTCTGTCAAATAAATAAATAAAATCTTAAAAAAAAAAAAAAGATAACTAGAAAATCCAAAAACTCACGGAGATTAAACAACACACTTCTAATAACACATGGGTCAAAGAAATCGCAAGAGAAAAAATAAAAACACAACTTATCAAAATTTGTGGGAAACAGCAAATGCAGTGCTGAGAGGGAAATTTTTAGCACTGAATGCATATATTAGGTAGAAACAGACCTAAAATCAATCATCTACATTTCCACCTTAGGGAACTAGAAAAAAAATTATATCCAAAGTAAGTAGAAAAAAAAGAAATAACAATTACAACAGACATCAATGAAATGAAAACAAGAAATCAACAGACAAGGGGTGCCTGGGTGGCTCAGTTGGTTAAGTGACTGCCTTCGGCTCAGGTTATGATCTCAAGGTCCTGGGATTGAGCCCCATGTTGGCTTCCCTGCTCAGCGGAGAGTCTGCTTCTCCCTCTCTCCCTACCCCCCTCCTCCAGCTCATTCTCTCTCTCTCCCTTAAAAAAAGAAAAGAAAAGAAAAAAGAAATCAACAGACAAGATGAAACAAACCAATAGCTGGTTCTTTGGAAAGATCAATAAAATTGATATGCTTCTAGTCAGGCTAAGAGAGAGGATACAAATTACTAATACCAGAAATGAAAGGGCACATCACCATACATCTTGTGGACATTTTAAAAAACAGGTAAGGAATACTACAAACTACAAACAACTCTATACTCACAAATCTGATAACCTAGATGAAATGGACCAATTCCTTGAAAGACAAAAACTGCCCAAACTGACGTAAGAAGAAATAGACAATCTGAATAGCTTTATATCTACTTAAAAAAAATAGAACCCATAATTAATAACCTTCCAAAAATAGAAAGCATCAGGCCCAGATGGGCTCACTGGTGAATTCTACTTAACATTTAAGTAAGAAATAATACAAATTCTCTATAATCTGTTTCAGAGGATAGAAACAGAGGCCATACTTCCTAACTCAATCTATAAGACCATCATTAACCCTAACACCGAAGTTAGACTAAATTATTACAAGGAAACTACAGACCAATATCTCTCATGAGTACAGATGCAAAAATTATTTTTTTTAAAAAAAGATTTTATTTATTTATTTGTCAGAGAGAGAGAGAGCAGAAGCAGGGGAAAAGGCAGGCAGAGGGAGAAGCAGGCTCCCCACCGAACAAGGAGCCCAATGTCAGACTCGATCCCAGGACCCTGGGGTCACGACCTGAGCTGAAGGCAGACACTTAACCAACTGAGCCACCCAGGCGTCCCAGATGCAAAAATTCTTAACAAAATATTAGTAAATCAAATCCAACGATGCATAAAAAGAATTATACACCATGACCAAGTTGGATTTATCCCAGATAGGCATTGCTGGTTTAACACTCAAAAGTGAATGTTATCCAACATATCAACAGGATAAAAAAGAAAAATCACATGATCATAGCAATAGGTGCAGAAAAAGCACTGGGCAAAATCAAACACCATTCATGATAAAAACTCTCAATAAACTAGGAATAGAGGGAAACTTCCTCAACCTGATTAAAAAAAATATCTACAAAAAACATACAACTAAAATCAGGCTTAATGGTAAGAACTCAAAGCTCTCTCCTCCCTCTCATGTTCTCTGTCTCTCATTCTCTCTCTCGCAAATAAATAAAATCTTAAAAAAAAAAAAAATTAAAAAAAAAAAAAAGGGCGCCTGGGTGGCTCAGTTGGTTAAGCGACTGCCTTCGGCTCAGGTCATGATCCTGGAGTCCCGGGATCAAGTCCCACATCAGGCTCCCTGCTCAGCAGGGAGTCTGCTTCTCCCTCTGACCCTCCTCCCTCTCATGTTCTCTGCCTCTCATTCTCTCTCTTGCAAATAAATAAAATCTTAAAAAATAAATAAAAAATAAAAATAAAAAAGAACTCAAAGCTCTTCCCCTACGAACAAGAAAAAGGCAAGGATGTCAACTCTCACCTTTCCTTATCAACATCATAGTGGACATACCAACTAATGCAATAACAAGAAAAGGAAATATATACAGATGGGAAGAAATAAAACTGTCTTTGTTCACAGATAACATGGTCATCTATGTAGGATATCCAAAAGAACTGATTAAAAAAACTCCTGGAACTAATAAGCAATTATAGAAAGGTTATAGGATACAAGGTTAATATACAAAAGTTAATCACATTCCCATATACCAGCAATGAACAAATGTAATTTGAAATTTACAACAAAATACCATTTACATGAGCATCCCTAAAATGAAATACTTATAATTTAGGTATACATCTAACAAAATAATGTATAAGATCTATATGAGGAAAACTACAAGTCTCTGATGAATAAAATCAAAGAAGAAATAAATGAAGACATGGTCCACGTTCATGGACAGAAAAACTCAACACTGTCAGGATGTCAGTTCTTCCCAACTTGATCTGCAGATTCAATGTAATCCCAATCAAAATCCCAGCAAGTTATATTGCAGATATCAACAAACTCATTCTAAAGTTTATATGAAGAAAGTAAAAGATGCAGAATAGCCAACATAACATTTAAGGAGAATAAAGTTGGAGGACTGATGCCACCCAACTTCAAAACTTATTATATAAAGCTACAGTAATCAAAAACAATGTGGTATTAGCAAAAACCCAAAGAGACCAATGAAACAGAATAGAGACTGGAGAAACAGACCCATATAGTCACCTGATCTTTGACAAAGAAACAAAGGCAATATAATGAAGCAAAAAGAGTATTTTCAGCAAATGTTGCTGGAAAAACTGGATATCCATATCCAAAAAAATGAACCTAGACAATGACCTAACACCTTCCCCAAATTAACTCAAAATGGATCATAGACCAAAATATTAAACACAAATCTATAAAACTCCTAGAAGATAACATAAGAGAAAATCTAGATGAACTTCAGTATGGCAATGACTTTTCAGACACACCACCAAAGGCATAATCCATGAAAGAAGTAACTGATAAACTAGACTTCATTAAAATTAAAAATTCCGGCTCTGCAAAAGACAGTATCAAGAGAATGAGAAGACAAGCCACAGACTGTGAGAAAGTATTTGCAAAAGATACATCTGATAGGGGCAACCAGGTGGCTAGGCGTTAAGTGTCTGCCTTCGACTCAGGTCATGATCCCAGGGTCCTGGGATCGAGCCCCGCATCGGGCTCCCTGCTCAGCAGGAAGCCCGCTTCTCCCTCTCCCACTCCCCCTGCTTGTGTTCCTTTTCTCACTTTGTCTCTGTCAAATTAATATATAAAAACTTAAAAAAAAAAAAAAAGATACACCTGATAAAGGAATGCTATCCAAAATATATAAAAAACTCTTAAAACTCAACAATAAGAAAACAAACCAAACAAAAACTGAGCCAAAGACCTTACCAGATACTTCACTGAGAAGATATACAGATAGTAAATAAGCATATGAAAAGATATTCCACATCATGTTATCAGGGAAATGCAACTTAAAACAACAATGAGATATTAACTATGCACCTATTAGAATGACCAAATACTGGAACATTGAAAACACCAAATGCTGGTGAGGATATGGAGCAACAGGAACTCTCATTCATTGCTAATGGGAATGCAAAATGACACAGACACTTTGGAAGACAGTTTAGTGATTTCTCACAAAACTTAACATACTCTTACCATACAATTCAGCAATCATGCTCTTTGGTTATTTACCTAAGAGATGCACACAAATGCACACAGATGTTCATAGAAGCTTTATTCTTAATTGCTAAAACTTGGAAGCAATCAAAACGGCCTTCAGTAGGTGAGTGAATAAACAATGTTATTCAGACAATGAAATATTATTCACTGGTAAAAAGAAATTATCTACCAAAACATGAAAAGACCCAGAAGAACCTTAAACACATATTATTAACTGAAAGAATCCAACGTGAAAAGGCTTCATACTGTAGGATTCCGACTTATATGACATTCTGGAAAAGGCAACACTACGGAGATAGTAAAAAGACCAGTGGTTGTAAGAGATTAGCAGGGGACGGGATGAATAGGGAGGGCACAAAGGATTTTTAGGACAGTGAACATGTATGATACCATAATGATAGATTCATGTCATTATATATTTGTCAAAAGCTACAGAATGGATAACACCAAAAATGAACCCCAATGTAAACTATGGACTTGGGGTGACTATGTCAATCCATGTTCATCAGTTATAACAAATGTTCCACTCTGATGGAGGCAGCTATACATGTATGAAGGGAGTAAATGGAAAATCACTGTATCTTCCCCTCAATTTTGCTATGAACCTAAAACTAAAAAAAAAGGTCTTAATAAAACAAAATTGGGAATTTTCAAAAGTTAATAAAAAACTACAAATCACAGATCCAAAAAGGTTATTAAAATATATATATTCCATTCTCCCCACCCCAAAATAATTCACACCTAAACATCATATCAAAACTGGTAATTAAAAAATACAATATATTGAAGGCAGTCACCAATAAAGACAAGTTACATACAAAAGAATAAAGGTAAGATTTCTCATCATCTTCTCATCAAAAACTCTGCAGCCAGAAGACAATGGAGTTAACAGCCTGAAAATGCTGAAAGAAAAAATTATCAAACCAGAATTCTATAAACAAGGGAAATACTTTTCAAAAATGAAAGTGATTCAATATATCACTTTCAGTAACAGGGAGAACTAGGCAGAACATCAACAAGGAGACAGACAACTTAAACAACAATATAACCTAACTAGATCAAACACATATATAACACTCCAATCAACCAGGCCAAACAGATATCTACAGAACACTTCCCTTGTTGGGAAAATACACATTTTCCTCAAATGTATATGAAATATTCTTCAGGACAAATCATATGATAGCAATAAAACAAGCCTCAATAAATAAAAAAGGATTAAAAAACATACAAAATATGTTTTCCAACCATAATGAGTGAAATTAGTAATAACACACAGAAGAAATATAGAGAACTGACAAATACGTGGAATTAAACAAAACACCCTAAACTAACCAATGGGTCAAAGAAGAAATCAAAAGGGAAAGTAGAAAATACTTTGGGGGCGCCTGGCTGGTTCAGTCAGTAGAGTATGCAACTCTTGATCTCAGGGTTGTGGATTTGAGCCCTACATTGGGTATAGAAGTCACTTAAAAATAAAATCAAAAAAAAGGAAAAGAGGAAACAACAGATGCTGGTAAGGATGCAGAGAAAGGGGAACCCTCTTACACTGTTAGTGGGAATGCAAACTGGTGCAGCCACTCTGGAAAACAGTATGAGGTTCCTCAAAAAGTTAAAAATAGAACTATCCTACAACCCAACAACTGCACTATTAGGTATTTATCCAAAGAATAGAAACACAGTGATTCGAAGGGGCACATGCATCCCAATGTTTATAGCAGCAATGTCCACAATAACCAGAACATGGAAAGAGCCCAGATGTCCAACAATTGATGAATGGATAAAGAAGATGTAATGTATATATATACAATGGAATATTACAACAGCCATCAAAAAAATGAAATCTTGCCATTTGCAACGATGTGGATGGAACTAGAGGGTATTATGCTAAGCAAAATAAGTCAATCAAAGAAAGACAAATACCATATGATTTCACTCACATGTGGAATTTAAGAAACAAAACAGATGAACACAGGGGAAGGGAAGGGAAAATAAAATAAGATGAAAACAGAGAGGAAGGAAAACCATAGAGACTCTTAACTATAGGAAACAAACTGAGGCTTGCTGGAGGGAAGGTGGGGGATGGGGTAATTAGGTGATGGGCATTAAGGAGGGCACTTGATGTAATGAGCACTGGGTATTATATGCAACTGATGAATCACTAAATTCTACCTCTGAAACTAATAATACAGTATACGTTAACTAAATTGAATTTGAATTTTAAAAAAAGAAAGAAAAAGGAAATACTTTGAGATGAATGAAAATATGTCTTCAAAACTTACAGGATGCAGCTAAAGCAGTACTTAAAAGGAAATTTACAGCTGTCTAATGCCTATATTAAAAAAGAGAGATCTTGGGGCGCCTGGGTGGCTCGGATGGTTGGGCATCTGCCTTCGGCTCAGGTCATGATACCAGGGTCCTGGGATCAAGCCCCGCATCAGGCTCCCTGCTCAATGCAGAGCCTGCTTCTCCCTCTCTCTCTGCCATTCCCTCCACTTGTGCTCTCCAGGTCTCTCTGTCAAATAAAAAAATAAATAAATCTTAAAAAAAGAGAGAGAGATCTTGGGGCACCTGGGTGGCTCAGTCAGTTAAGCGTCTGCCTTCGGCTCAGGTCATGATCCCAGTGTCCTAGGATAGAAGTCCTACATCAGGCTCTCTGCTCAGTGGAGAGCCTGCTTCTCCCTCTGCCTGCCACTTCCCCGGCTTGTGCTCTCTCTCGTTCTATGACAAATAAATAAAATCTTAAAAAAAAAAAGAGACTTTGAATCAATAACCTTAACTTCCACCTTAAGACACATGAAAAAAAGAGCAAACTAAACCTAAAGGAAGCAGAAGGAAGGAAGGAATGAGTAATAGAGAAGAAATCAATAGAAAATAGAAAAACAGGAAAATTGATAAAATTAGGTTTTTAAAAACAACAAAATTGACAAACTACGAGTTAGACCGAGCAGGGGAAAGAAAAAAAAAAAGAAGACTCAAACAACTAAAACTAGGAATGACAGTGGAGACATAACTCACAATCTTACAGAAATAAAAAGGGCTATAACGAATACTATCAAGAACTGTATGCCACTTGATTCACTAACTTAGATGAAACACACAAATTCCTAAAATGACACAAACTACCAAAACTGACTCAAGAAGAAACAAATCTGAATAAAACTACAACAGATAAGAGACTGAACCAGTAATCAAAACCTATCCACAAAGAAAGGCCCAGGCCCAGATGGCTTCACTGGTGAATTCTGTCAAACAGTTAAAGAAAAATTAGTATCAACTCTTCCAAAAATTAAAGGAGGGAGCAATATGCAACTCATTCCCTGAGGCCAATTCTAGCCTAACACACCAAATCCAGACAAAGACATGACCAGAAAACTACAGACCAGTATCTCTTATGAATGTAGATGCAAAAATCCTCAACATAATACCAGCAAAACAAATCTAGCAACATACAAAAAGTATTCTACACTATGACAAAGTAGAATTTATCCCAGGAATGCAAGGTTAGTTTAACATAAGAAAAGCTATTAACATACCAAATCAACAAAGTAAAACACAAATCCCAAATGATTATTCCAATAGACACAGAAAAAACATATTACAAAATTCAATACCCCTTTCATGATAAAAACATTTTTAAATGGCTAAAATAGTATGTCTTATGTGAGTTTTATAATTAAAAATATTTTAATGGCAAAGGATATGAATAAACTTTTCCCCAAAGAAAATACACAAATGGCCAATAAGCACACAAAAAGATGATCAACACCATTAGTCATTAGAGAAATGTAGATCAAAACCACAATCAGATATCATTTCATACCCAGTGGAATGCCTATAATTAAAAAAAAAAAAAAAAAAAAAGGAAAATAAGTATTGGAAAGAATGTGAAGGAACTGGAACCCTCATACAATGGTGGTAGGAATGTAAAACAGGTAGCCACTTTAGAAAACAGTCTGGAAGTTTCTCAAATAATTAAATACTGAGTTGCCATATGGCCCAGGAATTCCACTCATAGGTATACACCCAAGAGAAATGAAAACATATGTCCACACAAAAACTTGCATATAAATGTTCACAGCAACTTTAGTTGTAATAGCCAGAGTAGAAACAATTTAAATGTCCATCAAATGATGGTGGCGCCTGGGTGGCTCAGTCGTTAAGCGTCTGCCTTCGGCTCAGGTCATGATCCCAGAGTCCTGGGATCGAGCCCCGCATCGGGCTCCCTGCTCAGCGGGAAGCCTGCCTGCTTCTCCCTCTCCCACTCCCCCTGCTTGTGTTCCCTCTCTCACTGTGTATCTCTCTCTGTCAAATAAATAAAATCTTTAAAAAAAAAAAATAAATGTCCATCAAATGATAATAAACAAAATGTGGCACAGAATATAATGGAATATTACTTAGCGATAAAGGAATGAAGTACTGATGATGCCAAAACACGGAATGTAAAAACATTAAGCTAAGAGAAAGAAGCCAGTCACAAAAGATACATGTTATATGATTTCATTTACATGGAATGTCCAGAATAGGCAAATCTACCGAGACAGAGAGTAAATTAGTAGTTGCTGAGGGCTGAGTGGGATGAAGGCTTTGGGTGAATGGTAAGTATATGGGGTTTCTTTTGAGGGTAATGAAAATGTTCTAGAATTAGACTGTGGCAATAGCTGCACAAACACTTAATATACTAAAAACCACTGTATACTTTAAATAATGAAAGTATTGTATGATGAATGAATTGTATGGTAAATGAGTTATATCTCAATAAAGTAATTACCATAAAAATGAGAGAAATAGGGGCGCCTGGGTGGCTCAGTTGGTTAAGCGACTGCCTTCGGCTCAGGTCGTGATCCTGGAGTCCCGGGATCGAGTCCCGCATCGGGCTCCCTGCTCGGCAGGGAGTCTGCTTCTCCCTCTGACCCTCCCCCCTCTCGTGCTCTCTCTCTCTCATTCTCTCTCTCAAATAAATAAATAAAATCTTTAAAAAAAAAAAAAAAATGAGAGAAATAAAGACTTTCTCAGACAAATAAAAACAGAGAATTGGCAACTTATCTACATTACAAAAGTGATAAAGGAAGCTTTCCAAGAGAAACTGGGATCTACACAAAGAAATAAACAGTCCTTGAGATGGTAAAAATAAAGCATGGAATTCTTTTTTATTTCCATTGCTCTAAAAGATAATTAACTATGTAAAGCAAAATAGCATCAATGTATTATGTACTATAACAAGTGCAAAACTAAAATGTATGGCAAAAATAACATAAAGTAGGGTAGACAAAAATTGGGAACATACCATTACACAGTCTACACTACACATGAAACAATATAAAATTATTTGAAGGTGACTGTGATTAAATAAATGTGTGTACTAAAGACTCTAGGACAACCACTAAATATGTTTTAAAAGAGATATAAATAATAGAAATAAAATGGAATCAAAATAATAGTCAACAAATACAAAAAAAAGGACAGAAAAGAAAAAAGACAAAGAACAGCTGGAACAAACGAATAGCTTTCAAATGGTATATTTTAATTCAGTAACATCAACAGTTACATTAAATGTAATTGTAAAAGACAAAAGACAAAAGTTGTCAGAATACATGAAAAAGATAAAAAGAGTTGTCAGACCAAATAAAAAAGCATGACACAACTAAATAAAAAAAGTAAAACCCATGGGGCGCCTGGGTGGCTCAGTCGTTGGGAGTCTGCCTTCGACTCAGGTCATGATCCCAGGGTCCTGGGATTGAGCCCCGCATCGGGCTCCCTGCTCAGCGGGAAGCCTGCTTCTCCCTCTCCCACTCCCCCTGCTTGTGTTCCCTCCCTCGCTGTGTCCCTCTCTGTCAAATAAATAAATAAAATCTTTTAAAAAATAATAATAAAACCCAATTTGATTGTAAAGACTCAGAATAACCAACTATCAACAGTCCACCAATGATGACATAAACTTAAGTATCAATTGCTAAAGATTATTGCATCTCAAAAAATACTATTATCAACAATTTTTTTTTTTAAGATTTTATTTATTTACTGAGAGAGAGAGAGAGAACACAGCAAGAGAGGGAACATAAGCAGGGGGAGTGGGAGAGGGAGAAACAGGCTTCCTGCGGAGCAGGGAGCCCGATGCAGGGCTCCATCCCAGGACCCTGGGATCATGACCTGAGCCGAAGGCAAACGCTTAACGACTGAGCCACCCAGGCGCCCCTATCAACAATTTTCAATACTGAAAGTAACTGGAGTGCATTTCACAGATCTAACCTAGCGACAGCGACCTCTAGACCTAATGCAATGATCTCACAATAAAGAACTGTTTTGATTAATTTTACAAAGCTAAGAATTCTACCTTAAATCAGTGAAATTCAAATGAACTGTGAAATAAAGCCTTACTTATCTCCAATCAACTTTTGTAATAATTTCAACTAGTTACCATATTTTTTGAAAAGTTCACTGAAACACTTGAATACTTCACTTCACATTAAAATGCCAGAAATAATTAAATAACTTCTCAACTGAGTAAAAATCAGAGAAGAAAGCAAAACCTACAACAAAAAATTTTTGTCCTATTGTGACTTATACTAATAAATACATATTTGATCTTTGTTTCCTGGCACAGAGCTCAATCCCTCAGAATTTCCTAAAGGAAAAGAACAATAGGGGTGCCTGGGTGGCTCAGTTGGTTGAGCGACTGCCTTCGGCTCAGGTCATGATCCTGGAGTGCCAGGATCGAGTCCCGCATCGGGCTCCCTGCTCAGTGGGGAGTCTGCTTCTCCCTCTGACCCTCCCCCCTCTCATGCTCTGTCTCTCATTCTCTCTGTCTCAAATATATAAATAAAATCTTTAAAAAAAAAAAGAACAATAAAGGTATCTTTTCCTATTTATAACAAACCCCTTTCAACCATACGTGAGTTATGTTAATGCACTTACTTTTGGAAAGCCCCTAAGGATGAGGGAACCAACCGTGGGTTTAGAGGGTTGGAACTTCCATCCCTGTCCCCCAACCTTGAGGGAACAGAGAGGGGCTAGCTGGACGTTGAATCAATCACCAATGGCCAGTGATTTAATCACTCGTGCCTGCATAATGAGGTTTCCATAAAAATCTGTAAACTACAAGGTTTGGAGAGTTTCCTGGTTGGTGGAGATACTGGAAAAGTGACACATCTGGAGAGGGCATACAAGCTCTGCAGCCCTTCCCCCATATCTTGCCCTATACATCTCTTCCATCTGCTTGTTCCTGAGTTATATCCTTTATAACAAACCAGTCATCCAGTAAATAAATGGTTTCCCTGAGTTCTGGGAGCCATTCTAACAAATTAATCAACCCCAAGGAGGGGGTCATGTAAACCTCGATATAGCCAGTCAGTCAGATGCACAGGTAACAACCTGGACTTGCAGTTGCCTTCAAAAAGTGAAGATAGTCCTGTGGGATCTGATACTATCTCTGGGCAGTGTCAGAATTGAGATACCAGTGTCTGACTAAAAACTGGAGAACTGCTTGGTGTAGGGGAAAAACCCCCAACACATGTGATGACCAGAGTGAAGTGTTAAGAGTAGAAAAGACACACAGGGGCGCCTGGGTGGCTCAGTTGGTTGAGCGACTGCCTTCGGCTCAGGTCATGATCCTGGAGTCCCGGGATCGAGTCCCGCATCGGGCTCCCTGCTCGGCAGGGAGTCTGCTTCTCCCTCTGACCCTCCTCCCTCTCATGCTCTCTGTCTCTCATTGTCTCTCTCGCAAATAAATAAAATCTTAAAAAAAAAAAATTTAAAAAAAAAAAAAAAAAAGAAAAGACACACAGAAGACTTTTTCCCTTATAATTTTAATGAACGTGAAAAGGAAAACCACAGGTCCACATGGCATCACTTGGACCAGGCCTAGTCACCAAACTGGGGCTTAATACCTAAAGTTTCAAATTCCCCCAGAAATGAAAGTCTTAACCTGTCAACCAGGAATTTTCTGATTAAGCACCAATGAGATTATCACATAACTCTCCATCCCAAAAGAAGATGATGTAATCCACCTAATAAGACCCCTATTCTTCCCAGCAAGGGAAGATGACCTTGCCTAAAACAATTCTCTTTTTTTTGCTAATAATTTTCTTGTCCCACCCTCCTTTCTATAAAAACCTTCCATTTTGGACAACTCCTCAGGAGCACCCCTCTATTTACTAGATGGAATGTTGCCCAATTCATGAATCATTTAATAAAGCCAATTAAATCTTCAAATTTACTCAGTTGAATATTGTTTTTTTAACATGACGAAAATAGTACCATTATAATAGGTACCATTATTTCAGCCACTAAGTATTATATCTGTATTTTATTGATAAGAAAACAGAGGTAGGCTGAAAGCACTAACTTGCCTAAAGTCTATATAGTAAGGGCTGAAGCAAGGATTCAAAATCCAAGTGTGCCTAACTCTGAAGTTCACATTTTAATTTCAACCCTCTGCCCATAATAAGTCAACTGTATAAGTTACAGGTAATGGTGAATCCTAAAAATTTTAATGGAATCCAAAGCAAATAGGAAGCACATACATCCTTACTCAGAGATCTCTCTTCTTAATGAAGAAATTAGTCTCAATTCTATGCTGCACTTTCCAAAGCATTCTCAACACAAAAATAAAAACATACGTGCAATTTTTCTTTTAGCCAAACACTTTGTTCTATTCGACTGTTTTGTCTTCATTTTCTGCAATCCATTCTCTTCCTTTGGTTCCTGTTGCAAAAGAAGAAATACCATCAGGGTGTCTACTATTAAAAGTAGTACTCTTTCTACCTCTTCTGTAACTAAGAGATCACTGAGCCTCTGCAGAATCAGTGGCTATTTAAATGTTCACAGAAAACATCAGAAAAGACCCTTTACAGTACAAAAAAGAAAACATTTGGATCTGGAACAAATAAAAATCATAAAAATTAAAATGTATAATATATTGCCATTATTATCTGTCACATGGACACTCATGTAAAAATTGGCCATCTGTATAATACCAGTAAGCATGCACTCAAGTTCAGAGAAAGCTTGATTCAAGAATTAAAAAATGAGTAACTATGGGAGCGCCTGGATGGCACAGTCAGTTAAGCATCTGACTCTTGGTTTCAGCTCAGGTCATCCTCTCAGGGTCGTGAGATCGAGCCCCGTGTCAGGCTCTGCACTCAGCATGGAGTCTGCTTAAGACGGAGTCTGCTTAAGACTGTCTCTCCCTCTCTCTATGCCCCTGCCCCCAACACTCTCTTTCTCTCTCTCTCAAATAAATAAATAAATCTTTTTAAAAAATAGTATATTTAAAGTCAGTGCATATCCATCTATTTTAAATCAGTACTTAAAAAGAAACAGAACTAGGGAAAACTATGTAACATAATTATCAAGAGAAAAGGCTAATTTTCTTTATATATAAAGAACTCTTACAAATCAATAAAAAGACCAATATTTAACCTTCTCCCATAAGCAAAGGGTATGATAAGATACCCCATAGGGAAAAATATACACAAGGGGCTCATAAGTATATGGAAAGATGCTCAACGTAAATCAAAATAGTTATATACTTTTTTTTAAACCTGTATTAATAGTAAAAATAATATGTTTTACAAAACATTTTATGTGAAGAAACATACCACTGACAGGATAAAATGGATACAATATGTTTAGAGGGCAAATTGGCAATAACCTCTGAAATCATTAATGTACATAATCTTTGTCCAGCAATACACTTCTAGGAAATAATTCTACAGATACACACAAGCACAAAGATGTCTGCACAATAATGCTCAGAGTAGAATGTTTTGTCATTGTAAAACCTGAATCAGTGCTACTGAAAATATGATCTACAGATGAGTGGAGATGAGCACACTGCTTGTTACTGCTCTAACAGAATAAACAGAGGGGCGCCTGGGTGGCTCAATCAGTTAAGTGTCTGCCTTCGGCTCAGGTCATGATGCCAGGGTCCTGCGATCCAGCCCTGCATCAGGCTCCCTGTTCTGTGGGGAGCCAGCTTCTTCCTCTCCCTTTGGCACTCCCCGCACTTGCACTCTCTCTCTCTCTCTCAAATAAAATCTTTAAAAAAATAAGATAAACATAGAAACTGAGAACAAGCATTTAGAAACTTTTACAGCAATTTGACATTACCACAACATCCAAGCACATGATAAGTGGACTTCATGGTAAAAACCGCAGACTAGTCACTGGCAGAAGAATCAGCCATTACAAGTTGAAAATATTACAAATCGAAGATGCATTTAATACATCTAATATACCAAACATCATAGTTTCGCCTAACCTACCTTAAACAAGTTCAGAACACTTACAATGGTCTACAGTTGGGCAAAATCATCTAATGCAAGCCCTTTTTTATAATAAAGTGTTGACTATCCCATGTAATTTACTGAATACTGTACTGAAAGTGAAAAACAGAATGCGTGTATGGGTAAAGAATGGCTGTAAATGGACCGGTTGTTTTTCCTCGTGCTTGTGTGGCTGACTGGAAACTGTGGCTCACTGCCACTGCCCAGTATCACAAAAGAGCATCATACCATGTACTGCTATCCCATAAAAAGATCAAAATTCAAAATCTGAAGTTCAGTTTCTCCTGAATGTGTATCACTTCACATCATCATAAACTCAAAAAATCGTAGTCTAGCCATCAAAACTCAGGGATTGTCTTACATAAAACTGTCGAGAATTTAGGAGAATACTGCAAAACTGTCTGTTTGGAAATGCTGGGTGAATATGAGGCAAAGAAGGTAGGTCGAGTACCATATTTCAATGACAACATAGCTCAACATATTCAGGAAACAGATCATGATGTGGAAGAACAATTAGTAAAACAAAGCGAACAACATTCTTTTCCTTGCAGCTTCATAAATGCACAGATATTGGCAACACGGCAATTATTTTAAGAAATGTGTGATTAACTGGATGATACAAATATTTTTTGTTTCACTGTCAACAAATGTTAACTAAATTTTTAACTGTACAAAAACATGAAGGCTTCAACTTTAAGTTTCAAGTAGCCAGGAGTAACTATGGGAAAAACATCCTAGATTTAAGAAGCTTGTGTCACAGTGTTAATCAGTGCACAGTTTCTATTACTGAAAAAAAATGTCAGCCAAACTAAATACCATGCATAGTAGAAACTGTAAGTTATATAAGGCTAGGCAAATGCGTTCAATTCAAGAATATTCTCTTTATTATGTGATATGTAAATGTTATCATAAATAACTGTTATTACCTGCTATAACAGGACTCACTAAAGGGGAAAGTTCTGTGGAGAACTCCAAACTATAAAATGAATGCTTAATGTTTCTAGAACTTTTTAGGACAAAGTAGATAAAGTAAAAAGCAAGACTTGCTTATTTTTCTGATACCTTCAGTATTTTCAATGAACTTAATGCTTCCATGCAAGGAAAGAATTTCTATGACAAGTAAGATCAAAGGACAGAAATGAACGTTAGATTATTAGAAGAACAGAGATTCTACAGATTGTGATATGTTCTACAATTTTATAATAAACATCAGTAAAATAGGTGGTAAGCTTGATATTTCACATCTGCAAAACATTATCATCCAAAACCTTACAAATTTAATAGAACTTTCTGAACTTTATGTTACTTCAAAAAAGATCAAATTCATGGATCTGAATTCCATTTCTTTCATCAGAAGATACCTGAAATGTGGGGGCGCCTGGGTGGCTCAGTCATTAAGCATCTGCCTTTGGCTCGGGTCATGGTCCCAGGGTCCTGGGATCAAGCCCCGCATCAGGCTCCCTGCTCTGCAGGAATCCTGCTTCTCCCTCTCCCACTCCCCCTGCTTGTGTTCCCTCTCTCGCTGTGTCTCTGTCAAATAAATAAATAAAATCTTTAAAAAAAAAAAAAAAGATAACTGAAATGTAATTATGAAAGCACCCCAAGTGGCCATCAGTAGATGAATGGATAAAAAGGATGTGGTATATATAAACAATGGAATATTACTCAGCCATAAAAAAGAATGAAATCTTGCCATTTGCAACAACATGGACAGATCCAGAGAGTAAAATACTAAGTGAAATACGTCAGTCAGAGAAAGACAAATACCATACAGTTTCACTCACATGTGGAATTTAAGAAACAAAACAAAGAAAAAAGAGACACACCCAAAAATAGACTCTTAACTATAGAAAACAAACTAATGGTTACCAAAGGGAGTGGATGAAGGGATGGGTGAAATAGGTAAAGGAAATTAAGAGTACACGTATCATGATGAGCACTGAGTAATGTATCAAATTGCTGAATCACTATATGGTATACCTGAAACTAATATAATACTATATGTTAACTAAACTGAATTTAAAAATAATAATAATAATAAGGTACCTGAAATTTATGACTTTTCAGAAAAAAATTGCTGGAACAGAGGATCAAAGAGGATTTTTGAAATATAGAATTTTCTAGCCCATTTTGAAAATTAAAAATACTACAATCTTACTGAAACTGCTTTAAAATTCTTCTTCCCTTCCTTAACATAAAATTGATTTCTTCACACTGAATTTTATCTTTTTAAAAACATAGGCTTGGGGCACCTAGGTGGCTCAGTCGTTAAGCATCTGCCTTCAGCTCAGGTCATGATCCCAGGGTCCTGGGATCGAGCCCCACATCAGGCTCCCTGCTCGGGGGCTTGCTTCTCCCTCTCCCACTCCCCTTGCTTGTGTTCCTGCTCTCACTATCTCTCTCTCTGTCACATAAATAAATAAAATCTTTAAAAAAAAATAAAAAATAAAATAAAAACATAGGCTTTAGATATATAATATTCCCTGTGACATTAGCATCATCCTCAACCCAAACTAGAATAGTAAGTTGTTAAACAATAAGAAAGCTCATCTGTCAAAATAAGAACTTTAAATATTGATATACAGTGTTCACTGAATGTGTATAGATGTTTAATACAGAGTTCGCTATTTCACACATAACTTTGTTTAGTTACAATTGTGGAAAGAGGGTGCCTGGGTGGCTCAGTTGTTGAGTGTCTGCCTTCGGCTCAGGTCCCGGGATCCTGGGATCGAGCCCTACATCGGGCTCCCTGCTCTGTGGGAAGCCTGCTTCTCTCTCTCCCACTCCCCCTGCTTGTTCCCTCTCTCGCTGTGTCTCTCTCTGTCAAATAAATAAATAAAATCTTAAAAACATAAAAAAAAATTTAAAAAAAAAACAATTGTGGAAAGAAAAATCTATCAGTAAAATAGACATTCTCTATATTAAATTGCTTATAAACACAATTCCAAGGAACATGTACCATTTTTGTTTTTTTTTTTCTGTTTTCCTGTTACATCTGTTCTGATTATATTTGCTGAAATGAAACCTTATGTTCGTTGTATATAACAATGAAAGATATAGGCTCATATTCTATATTTTTAAATTTCGTTTTCTAGTAATCCTTTTTTATTGTATTTTAAGATGTATCAGTCTGTGACAGACTGGAAATTTTTTTAAAGATTTTATTTATTATTGAGAGAGTGAAAGAGAGGGGTGCCTAGGTGGCTAAGTCATTAAGCATCTGCCTTCGGCTCAGGTCATGATCCCAGGGTCCTGAATCGAGCACTGCATCAGGCTCCCTGCTCAGCGGGAAGCCTGCTTCTCCTTCTACCTCTCCCCCTGCTTGTGTTCCTTCTCTTGCTTTGTCTCTCTCTGTCAAATAAATAAATAAAATCTTTTAAAAAAAAATTTTAAAAAAGAGAGAGAGAGGAGTAGGGGGAGGGGCAGAGGGGGAGAGAGAGAGAGAATCTCAAGCAGACTCCCCACTGAGCGCAGAGCGCAACACAGGGCTCAATCTCACCACCCTGAGATCATGACCTGAGCTGAAATCCAGAGTTGGACACCCAACCAACTGAGCCACCCAGGCAACCCAACAGACTGGAAATTTTAAGAAGCAACTAGTCTTACATCACAGATTATGTGAAGTGCATGGACTTAAATGATCATGAATAACGACACAGTAAAATATATTATGGTCCATTCAGAATACCATGCTTCCATCTAAAAGAATGACTTTTGGGGCACCTGAGTGGTCCAGTCAGTTAAGCAGCTGATTCTTTTTTTTTTTTTTTTAAGATTTTATTTTATTTTATTTGAGAGAGAGAGAACAAGCAAGGGACCAGAAGCAGAAGGAGCAGCAGAGTGAGAGGGAGAAGCATCAGCTGACTCTCGATGTCGGCTCAGGTCATGATCTCAGGGTCATGAGATCAAGCCTGGCAACGGGCTCCGTGCTGAGCAAGGAACCTGCTTAAGACTCTCTCCCTCTCCTCTGCCTCTCCCCACCCTCACATGCATTCTCTCTCAAAAAAAAAACTGGGGGCGCCTGGGTGGCTCAGTTGGTTAGGCGACTGCCTTCGGCTCAGGTCATGATCCTGGAGTCCCTGGATCGAGTCCCGCATCGGGCTCCCTGCTCGGCGGGGAGCCTGCTTCTCCCTCTGGCCCTTCCCCTCTCATGTGCTCTCTCTCTCTCTCATTCTGTCTCAAATAAATAAATAAATAAAAACAAAACAAAACAAACAAAAAAAACCGTCTTAAAAAAAAAACTGTACACATTTATAAATATTCATATAGAAATATTTCCAAGATAAGTGATTAAAGTAAATCAAGATGCAAAATAGTAAGGCTAAGACATTTCCATATTTTCTATACAACCCCTCCAAAAAGAGATAAATAAAACAAAATTTATGTAACCTGCATTTTCAGCATACCTCCAAATTTCAAATTACTTGCAAGCAAGAAATAAACATCAATTTTGAACAGGCAGAATCACCACAAGAAAGAGAGAGTCCCATCCTAATATTAATAGGGAATATCCACTAAATTTATATCAATCCCAAGGAGACATCATTCATAGAGGAGAAGAGAAGAAGTAGGTAAACAGAGAAGAGACACCCTGTGGCCACTGGGTAGTGAAAGAAAAGAAAAACTGGGTAAATTAACAGTTCTACAGAATAAAGAGAATCAAAAACACCAACCATACCTTGCCTCAAAATTTAATAAGGATACTGAAGTAAAAAAAAAAAATTCAACACAACAAAAAATGAAATATAGAAAGGAATAAAAATGATCTGAAAGTGGCTGAAATAGAATATAGGCAAAGATGATCCAATAAATGTATAACTGGGAACTCTGAAGAAGAAAACAAAACAGTAAAACAAACTAACATTAAAACTATAATCAGGGCGCCTGGGGGGCTCAGACGGTTAAGCGTCTGCCTTCGGCTCAGGTCATGATCCCAGGGTCCTGGGATCGAGTCCCGCATCGGGCTCCCTGCTCCTTGGGAGCCTGCTTCTCCCTCTGCTTCTCTCTCTTTCTCTCTCTGTCTCTCATGAATAAATAAATAAAATCTTAAAAAAAAAAAAAAAACTATAATCAAAGGGGCGCCTGGGTGGCTCAGTCGGTTAAGGTTAAGCATCCAACTCTTGATTTTGGCTCAGGTCATGATCTCAAGGTCATGATATAGAGCCCCACTCCATAGGGGGCTCCACGCTCAGCATGTACTATGCTTGTCCCTCTCTCTCCCTTTCTGCCCCTCCCCTTGCTCAGGCTCTCATTCTCTCTCACTCTCTCTCTAAAATAAATAATAAAATCTTTAATTTAAAAAAAAAACTATAATCAGAGGAAAGTTTACCCCCCAAAAAAGACCTGAATCTATATACTGAAAGTACCCACCATTTATCTGGGAAAATGGACCCTGAACAATTATTTTTCAGACCTATACTATTACACCTATTGCACCTTAAAGATAAAGAACATTCTTAAAGCATTCAGACTAACAAAAAGACCTAATCACTTACAGAAAAAGGAAAATTAGACTTTTCCAATGTAACATACTAAAGCAAAAACAAACAAACAAACAAAAGCCACAAAAGCAGCATTTTAAATAAACTTGTTGGGGGGGGTAGAATTTTAAGCAAGAATTTTGGACCCTATCAAGGAGTCTTTCAGATATCAAAACAACAGAAAAACAGTGTCAAATGTGTAAGAACTCAGGAAATACTGCTTACAAGGTCTTCCTGATGATTCTAATAAATAATAAGCACCATTAAACTAAAAAATTATTAGAGAAACTTTGGCAAAAGAACTGATAGTGAATATTTAGTATTTCTAATTTTAATTTTTTTTTAAAGATTTTATTTATTTATTTGAGAGAGAGGATGAGAGGAGAGAGAGAGCACATGAGAGGGGGGAGGGTCAGAAGGAGAAGCAGACTCCCTGCTGAGCAGGGAGCCCGATGTGGGACTCGATCCAGGGACTCCAGGATCATGACCTGAGCCGAAGGCAGTCGCTCAACCAACTGAGACACCCAGGCGCCCCTAGTATTTCTAATTTTAGACCGAAGACTAAAACAAAAGTAGAGATGAGAATATAAGAAAAAGATAAATACATATTTTAATAATGTAGAAATTACACAACTAAAAAATGAGAAGAGATAGAACTGGAAAGTAGAGCAAGTTCACTAACTACTACTACTGGGCTGTAAGTGAAAGTCAAAGGATACAATTTACAATTGCAAAACAGATTATGAAACACTATAAATAAGAAAAAGAGAAAGAAATTATAAAAGGCACTAATATAAAGTTAATGTCTAGAACAAAAAAATACCTTCCTAAGTACCAAAAGATATGCCAAAACAAAGAGCCAAAAAAGCAAAAAAATAAAAATATATACATAGTGAATATAAGATCATCTAACAAGATGCAACTCAAGGTTATTATACAAAAGACTCAGCTATAATAAAGTGATCCAGAATGGCTGAAAATGAAAGATCTAAAAGATAATGGTAAAAGCCTAAATCTGAATCTCTCCACAAATCCTCCAGAAAAACAACAAGACTACAAAGGTGAGAAAAAAACGCCATCTATGACTAATGTCTTCAGCATGAGACAGGACAAACCATAAACTTCATATAACCAGCAAGCAATAAACAAAACAACAAAAAAAACAAATTCCAACAGAATTCCCACTGCTGCTGCAAGTCTGTGGGTACACAGAACAGAGAAAGGGGACACTTAAGAGCCTCGATGAAAAAGAAAGCAAAAAAGTTAAAGCACAGACAAAATCACCCTGATGATTAGAAAGTCCAACACTAAGGCTAAACATGAAGCACAGGTCCAAGATGTGGTACTTCACATAATTAGCTACAATAAAGTGCTTAAAAGTGAGAGGAGCCAAAAGTGGCAACCACAGAGTTGCAGTGTTATTAGAAGAGAGGGAGGTAAACACAAGAAGTGGTGCCCTTCAGGTTCATAGAAGGAAAGGAAGAACGGAGAAACAAAAATGAAGGCTCCTAAAGGGAAAACAAAACGAAACAAAAAAAACCAGACATGTCAATCTATCCTCCCCACCCTAACAGCCCACTAACATGAACAGTATAATCCATAAAAGAAACTGTACTTCACTAAAGAGACAAAAGGAGAGCTATTAAACTAGGACATATACTCAGTAAATGATAGAAGTAAAAAAAAAGAAATTCCAAACTAAGCAACTATAAACAAAAAGGCAAATAAAAACATTTCAGCTATGAACTATCCCAGCCCCAAACACCACCATAGAAAAGAAAATCAATGCAACATTCCAACAGATTACAAAGAAGCATCCAGAGATTAAGAAAAACTTAGAATCAGAAACTAAAAACTTAAGCCATAAGGACCCCTGGGTGGCTCAGTCAGTTAAGCGTCTGCCTTCGGCTCAGGTCATGATCCCAAGGTCCTGAGATCAAGTCCCGCATAGGGCTCCTGCTGAGCAGGGAGCCTGCTTCTCCCTCTCCTGCCACTCCCCCTACTTGTGCTCTCTCCTCTCTCGCTCTCTGACAAATAAATAAAATCTTTAAAAAAATAAAAATTAAAAAAATAACTTAAGCCATAAACAGACCAAAAAAAAGAACAAACGAAATCAAAGTTGGTAAAACTCAGCAAAGAAACTGCAGACAGACAAAAGCATCTCAAAAAAGAAAAATGAATTACTACATCTCCAAAGGAAAACAGATTCAAGTAATAATTTAATGATGGTCACTGGAGAAATGTAAGATAGTAAATGAGAGAATGAAAAAAATAACTTACAGGATATACTGTTCGGAGAAAAGAATAAAATGCAAATAGGCATACTACATTTCACATAAAAAAGCAGAATTAAGAAAACATGTGTTGGTTCAATTTTCCTTTAAAGCAACATCAACAAGAATAAACAAGAAATAAAACTGATTACCAACAGGGATGAGGGATGTGGAATAGGCAGTACAGGACAGAGAAGCAATATAATTTAAGTATACCTTTTTCTACAGAATTAACTTTTTGACTTTTTCAATAGAGCCACATTCTACATAAGCAAAAATTAAATTAACAAGAATGGGGGGAAAACTAAAAATCAATGCAAAAAAAATCTGAAAGATAGTAATTTTTTTGAAAGATAGTAAATATTAAAGTACCTCAATAACCTTATTAAATATTAATGGTTCTAACCACACCAATTTAAGAAAAAAAAATGTCAGTTTGTATAACAATAAACCAAACTGTGTGCTGTACACAAAACCCAATCAAAATATAAAGACATACATTAAAACATCAACATATGATGCCAAGAAAACTGCATATCCACATGGAAATGAAGAAAGCTGGACCCCTATTTTATATGATATACAAAAGCTAACACAAAGTGGATCGAAGATCAAAATGTAAAAGCTATAATTTTGAAACTCTCAGAAGAAAACACAGGGGGGAAATCCTTATGACACTGGATTTGGAAATGATTTCTTGGATATGACACCAAAAGCACAAGCAACAGAGAAAAAATAGATAAATTGGACTATAACAAAATTTGAAACTACTGTGCATCAAGGACACTATTAACAGTAAAAAAAAAAGCAACCTGCACAATGGGAGAAAATATGTGCAAATCATGTATCTGATGAGGGATTAATACCCATAATATATAAAGAAATCCTACAACTGGGTGCCTGGGTGGCTCAGTCGGTTAAGCATCTGCCTTCGGCTCAGGTCATGATCCCAGGGTCTTGGGATCAAGCCCAGTGTCAGGCTCCCTACTCAGCAGGGAGTCTGCTTGTCCCTCTCTGCCTCTGCCCCTTCCCTTCTCCCTCCACCTACTCATGCTCATGCAGGCACGTGCTCTCTCTCGCAAATAAATAAAGTCTTTTAAAAAAAAGAAAGAACTCCTACAACTAACCAACAATGTGAATATATCTAACACCACTGTGCACCCATAAATGGTTAAAATGGTAAATTTTATGTTATGTTATGTAACACCATGCACACATGCATGCACATATACACATACGTCCATCTCCATACCACATATAAAAATTAGCTCAAAATGGATCAAAGACTTAATGTAAAAGCAAAAAACTACAAAATACTTAAAGATCAATCATCATGACTGCATTTGACAAGAGAGTCTTCGATAAGATCAAAGGTACAAAAAACAAAGCAAAAGAAATAAACTGGACTTCATCAAACTTTAAAACTTTTGTTCATCAAAGAATACCATCAACAGAATGAAAAAGACAACTCAAAGAATGGAAAAAAAAATCTGCAGATTATATAATGATAAGGAGTTAATAAGCACGAAAGAAAAAGAACACTTACAATCCAACAACAAAAAGACTTGCAATTAATAAATGGGCAAAGAACTTAGGACACTTTTCCAAAGGTGATATACAAATGTCGAACAAGCACATAAAAAGATGATCCAGATCATTAGACATTAGAAAAATGCAATCAAAACCACTACATACTCAATAGGGTGGCTATAATAACTTCTTTTAAAGATTTTATTTTTGGGGCACCTGGGGGGCTCAGTTGTTAAGCATCTGCCTTTGGCTCAGGTCATGATCCCAGGGTCCTGGGATCGAGCCCCGCATCTGGCTCTCTGTTCCGCAGGAAGCCTGCTTCTCCCTCTCCCACTATCCCTGATTATGTTCCCTCTCTCGCTGTGTCTCTCTCTGTCAAATAAATAAGTAAAATCTTTTTTAAAAAATAAATAAATAAAAAACAGGGGCGCCTGGGTGGCTCAGTCATTAAGCGTCTGCCTTCTGCTCAGGTCATGATCCCAGGGTCCTGGAATCGAGCCCCACATCGGGCTCCATGCTCCGCGGGAAGCCTGCTTCTCCCTCTCTCACTCCCACTGCTTGTGTTCCCTCTCTCACTGTGTCTGTCTCTGTCAAATAAATAAATAAAATCTTTAAAATAAATAAATAAATAAATAATAAAAATTTTATTTTTAAGTAATCTCTACACCAAACTTGGGGTTCAAACTCACAACCCCAAGATCAAGAGTTGCATGCTCCACCGAATGAGGCAGCCAGGTATCCCTATAATAATTATTTGTTTTAAAACATGGGGCGCCTGGGTTAGGCATCTGCTTTCGGCCCAGGTCATGATCCCAGGGTCCTGGGATCAAACCCCACGTATCGATAGGGCTCTTTGCTCAGCAGGGAGCCTGTTTCTCCCTCTCCGGGCCGCTCCCCCTGTTTCTGCGTGCACTCTCTCTCTGTCAAATAAATAAAATCTTAAAAAAAAAAAAAAAACCCATAGAAAATAAAGTGTTGCCAAGGATGTAGAGAAATTGGAATCCTAGTATATTATGGTGGAAGTGTAAAATGGTGTAGCTGCTGTTTAAAAAAAAAAAAAAAAAAAAGGAATGAAATACTGACACATGCTATAACATGGGTGAACTTTAAAACATTTAAGAGAAAGAATCACAAAAGACCAAACATGGTATGATCCATTTATATGACATGCCCAGAATGGGCAAACCCATAGAGACAGAAGTAGATCAGTGGTTTGCCTAGAGCTGGAGGTTAGCAGGGAAATGGAGAGTGACTGCTAATGGGAACAGGTTTCTTTTTCAGCTATTGAAAATACTATAAAATTGATAGTGGCGATAGTTGCACAACTATGAATATACTAAAAACCACTGAATTACACTTTAAGTTAGTGAATTATGTAATATGTGAATCATATCTCAATAAAGTTGTATCAAAACAAAATGGTGACTCCAGAGTCAGGATGGATACTGGAAGTTTAAGGATAGCAAAGGAGAAATAAAATAGTCTCTGGGAGAGTACAATAAACTGACCATGGAAACATATGATGATTGCTGGGCAGTACTGAGGGGCCACTTGAGGTCTGTGGTCTTAAATATACTGTGAGCCCAGTCAGCATTGTTGTGCTGCTTGTGGACATGTAATAAATAGGTAGAAGGTTGGATCTAACCAAAATTGGGTTTTGCCAGGGAGTACAATAGAAAGTAGAAATGAGTTGAGAGAATATTCAAGGGAATTGTTAATACGATAACGGTGAAATCTAAGTTCGGTAAGAAGTGAGGCCATGACAGGGTAATGGACAATGAAAAGGTGATAGTCTAGATTTAGACATCCCAGTGGGGCTGAAGGATTATTGGAGTTAGGATATTAGAGGGAGTGAGTTGGAAAAGATAGGGGGTGATGATCAGAGAATGGGACATCTGAAAATGAGATCTTGGAAGTGGCACAATTATTATTGAAAGGCTCAACCAGAACCAGGGTTGAGGAACCAGGATTCTTCACTGGAACTGGAGACCACAGATAATGAATTGGCAGTTTCTTACTTCTCCCAAGGATGGTACATAACTGGTACAATTCGAGAGGCAAAGGACAGAGGTTAATTCATTACATACAATGGCTGTCTTGGGCATTAGGCCTACTTCTCTCTCAGAACCCCACTTGAGAAAGGCTGAGATGGTATGATCCACAGGAGCTGATAGCCAAAAGGTCAAGGAACTGAGAGGCCAGCGTATTGGACAGACCATACCCTAGGTTGAACCTGTGAAAACTGCAACTTCATATGCTTCAGTCTAATAAGTAGATATTAAAGTCACCAAGAATGATGGCAGGAAGAGTGAAGAGATAAGATAGTGATATGTTAAAATTTTCAATGAATGGCCAGGAAGTGGGGTGGCTGGTAAGGGGCAGGTGACCAGGAGGACAGTAGATGACTTCAAGGGTGGGGTAGCAGGGCTAGCACAATGGTTCGTGTTTCAAACTAGGTTTTTCTAGTAGTCTGGAAACAAATGAGAGGCTATTTACCCCACCTCCAGGTCAGTAGTACTATGGCGTAAGGAAGAAGAAACAGCCAGTACTTGAGAAAGTACAAAGAGAAACAGTATCTTCAGAGGACAGCCATCTCAGAGGACAAAGAGCAAGAGGATGAAGGAGGAGGCTGAAAACATCGGGGGTTTTATTGATCACTGACACAAGTTCCAAGGGGGAAAGTAATTTTGAGAGTAGGAGGGGAAGATCAAGTCAGCTTATAAAAGTCCCCCAGATAACAGTCAGGTGGGGATGAGAATCTAGGTGATGAGAGATGCCATGGGAGGCTTGGATTTCTCATGGTGTCCAAAGTAAACAGACTTAAGGCATGACAGGACTAGTCCTGGTTATCTCTTAAAGGAGCAGTGCTAGCCAAAGGAGGTGTCCACATGACTGAAATGTTCTATATCTGTGGGGTCAAATATGATAGCCAGCAGTCACATGTGGCTATTGAGCACTTGCAGTGTGACACACACAAAAATGAAAAAAATATCCGTGAACTATGAGACTATTTTAAGTGGCCTAATACACAGGTAACCACAGTCCCTGTAGGGGGCAAAGGACAGAAAAAAATTTTGAGGAACTAATGACTGAGAAAATTCCAAACTTGATGAAAACTATACATCTGTCGATCCAAGAAGTTCTAGGAAGCACAGTCACAGGATCATAAATTTTAAAAGCACATCATAATCAAATTGCTTAAAACCAGAGAGAGAGAGAGAAAACCCTGAAAACAATCCAGAGAAAAAAGACATGTTACATACAGATGGGAAAAATAAGAATTAATCAGATTTCTTGTTAGGAACAATACACACAAGAAGACAACTGGGCAAAATCTTTCAAAATTCTGAAAGAAAAGGTTATCAACCTAAATTTCTATACCCAGCAAAATCTTTCAAAAATGAGGGCTACTAAATGTAATAAAGTATCTTGGATTAGATCCAAGAATATAAAAAAGGGGGGGGGTAGTAGCAGAAAAACTGGTGAAATTTGAATGAAGTCTGGAATTTAGTTAATAGTTGTGTACCAAAGGGGTGCCTGGGTGGCTCCGTCGGTTGGGTGACCAACTCTTGGTCTCGGCTCGGATCTTGATCTCGGGGTTGTGGGTTCGAGCTTGTGTTGGGCTCTGAGCTGGGTGTGGAGACTACTTAAAAAAAAAGTCACGTACCAATGTTAACGTTTTAGTTCGACAAACGTACCATAGCTACATGAGATGTTAAGATTAGGAGAAAGTGAGTGAACGTTATAAAGAAATCTCTACACTATCTTTCCAACATTTTTACAAATCTAAACAATTCCAAACTAAAAATGTTACTAAAAATTTAAAAGATTAAATAGAGACTTTTCAGATATACTAACAATGAAAGAATTCATCACCAGAGACCTACTCCCAAGAAAGGTTAAAAGTCCTTGGGGCAACAGGAACACTGCAATGGACTGGATTGTGTCATCATGCCTCATGGGACTGAGGAATTGAATTTAAAATTCAATTTAAGATTTAAATTTAAATAGCCACATGTCTTCCCCCACCCCCATTAAAATTCATACACTGAAGCATTAATCCCCAATGTATTGGTATTTAGAGTTGCCTCCTTTGGGAGGTAATTATGGTTATGTGAAGTTAAGAGGATTAGTGCCCTTATAAGAAGAGACACCAAAGAACTTACTCTCTTTCAACCAGTGCATACAGGGAGGACAAGCATATAAGTACACAGTGATAGCCATCTAAAACCCAAGGAGAGGGCCCTGACCAGACAATGACCCTACTGGCACCTTCATCTTGGACATCCAGTCTCCAAAACTGTAAGGAAATAAATTTATGTTGTTTAAGCCACTTAGTGTATCATATTGCTATGGCAGCCCAATCACACTGAGAAACATGATACGTCGATACCAGATACAAAGTTACACAAAAGATTGAAGAACATCAAAAATAGAAAATCATTGATAAATATATGATTGTTTCTCTTTATCTTCAAAAAACAACTGATTGTTTAAGCAAAATAATAACAATGTATTACGGGGTTTACAATTCATGTACAAGTAGGGGTGCCTGAGTGGCTTAGTCGTTAAGCATCTGTCTTTGCCCCAGGTTGGATCGAGCCCTGCATTGGGCTCCCCTGCTTGACAGGAAGCCTGCTTCTCCCTCTCCCACTCCCCGTGCTTGTGTTCCCTCTCTTGCTGTCTGTCTCTCTGTCAAATAAATAAATACAATCTTAAAAAAAAAAAAAGAAAATACGGGGCGCCTGGGTGGCTCAGTCGTTAAGCGTCTGCCTTCAGCTCAGGTCATGATCCCAGGGTCCTGGGATCGAGCCCCGCACTGGGCTCCCTGTTCTGCGGGAAGCCTGCTTCTCCCTCTCCCACCCCCCCTGCTTGTGTTCCCTCTCTCGCTGTGTCTCTCTCTGTCAAATAAATAAAGTCTTTAAAAAAAAAAAATACATGTACAAGTAAAACACATGACAACAATAACATAAAGTTCAGGGAAGAGTAATAAAAGTAAACTATCACAAGATGCTTACATTATACATGAAGTGGTGTAACATCATGAGGTGAGACTATGATAGGAAAATATGCATACTAAAATCTCTAAAGAAACCATTAAAATAACAGAGTTATAACTGGCAAGTCAAAAAGGGAGATAAAATGATTAATCCCAAAGACCCAACAAAAAAGGACACAGAACAGATGGAACAAATTGAATTCAAACAGCAAGATGACAGACTTAAATCTAACCATATAATAATCACATAAAAAGTGAATGGTCTATACAACAAAATTAAAGGCAGTGATGGTCAGAATGGATAATAAAGCAAGACTCAACCATATATGCTAACTATAAGAAATTCACTTTAAATGTAAAGAACCAAACAGATTTAAAATAAGAGGTTGGGGGGAGAAAACAGCATGGAAGACAAGTCAAAAGCAAGCTTAACGATCACAATATAATGAATATAACAAAGAAAGCAATACAAGCATGAGGCCAGCACTAACAAAAAGCCATTCTACACTAAGTAACTAGGCTGGTACACCTATAACATAAAGATCACTTGAGAAGTTTGTAATGGTTTTCATTTGAAATACTGAGACTACTGAAAAGTTTTAAAATGTTATAGGCCTAGGTTTTGATGTTTAAAACTCATTTTGAGGGACACCTGGGTAGTGCAGCCAGTTAAGCATCCAACTCTTGGTTTCAGCTCAGATCGTGATCTCTGGGTGGTGGGATAGTACCCCCAGTCAGGCTCCATGCTTAGAGAGGAGTCTGCTTGAGATTCTTTCTCTCCCTCTCCCTTTGCCCATCCCCACTGTGCTCTCTCAAATAAATAAATAAATCTTTAAAGAAAAAAAATTCATTTTGAGGAAGAAAATTGTTTACTTTGCTTTAAAGTAATTAAACATTATTGTTAATTGTACTTGTGCAATATTAAAAGCTATAACATACAGTAAATATGGGGGAAATTCCATCTAGAAAATGATAAATTGCTTTTCCAGAATTATGGTTGTGATGTATTTTCAATTAGTTTGCATATGTTAATGTGTAACTGACAGAAAAAACTTTTATTTAAAAAACTATTTGTATAAACCTTTTCCCCAAATATTGTGGGTTTTATGCAGTTTTTTTAAATCTTGGATTTACAGACTGTCCTTTCACTCATGAGTTTTGTAGAAGGTAAAGAATTTTACAGAGGCGCCTGGGTGGCCCAGTAGATTAAGCGATGGATCCTTGGTTCCAGCTCCGGTCATAATCTCAGGATCATGAGATTGAGCCCCATGTCAAGCTCCATGCTCAGCGCAGTCTGCTTGTCCCTCTCCCTCTGCTCTTCCCCGTGCTCCCTCTCTCTAGAATAAAATCTTTTTTTAAAAAAAGAATTTTATTATAAAATGTTATACTTATGTAAGTACCGATACCCTCCTTTTATCAAAAGTTCATTTTAATTTCCCACTCTACACTGTTACATTATCTTGCTTCTCTGTAACAATGTATAGTTTTTATGCCTTTCTGTAACACAACCAGATACCCAACTAAAGTTGAAGTGACAACTGTACAAAGTACAAAACCTGAAGATAATTTAGTTTTGTACCTGGAAATTCAGTAAAATCACATGACTTTCCTTCCTGCAGAGAGCAGAATGGTTATATATAGAAATCAGTCTGGTTTAGGGTTATAAACCCTCTTGAAATGAATCATCTAAGATCCCTATAAGTACTAGTAGATAAAATTTAAAACAAAATGAAAAGTTTATTTTTGAGAAAGGTCTCAACTTCTTTTAAGATTATTGATTTCAGAGAGAGGGAGAGCACACACATGATAGTGCAAGAAAGAGGGGCAGAGAGGGAGAGAGAGACTTGAGCTGACTCTGCACTGAGCACAGAGCCCAACACATGGCTCATCTCACAACCCTGATATCATGAGCCTAAACCAAGAGTTGGGCACAAAACCAACTACACCACCCAGGCACCCTGAGAAATGTTTCAACTTTCTAAATTTTCTTTTTCTTAAGTCAAACTCATTAAGGAAGTCATGAAAGTAGTATTTTCTTAATTGGGGGGGAATCAATCTGGGTCGCTTATACAGAAAATATAAATAAATAACTCATTAAAAAAGTAACCTATTTGAAAACATGGCTATATTAAAAGGAAATTTTATTCTCATTTCTAGATCATATATGTAACAGGACTGCAAAGAATGTACACATTCATTTCTTCAAGGCAGCAGAAAAAGTGCTAGCACTTTGATAGTATGTATATTAACAAATATGAACTAAATCAGGATGAACCAATGTTAACACAACATTTATGGGAATAAAGGACAGCATTTTAAAAATATTTAGAATATCAGTTCATTTGGTAATTTTATTTTGAGTTTAAAAAAAAATTTTAGTTAACATACAGTACAATATTGGTTTCAGGAGTAGAATTCAGTGATTTCACTTGGTAATTTTCTTTTCTTTTTTTTTAAGATTTTATTTGTCAGAGAAAGTGAGAGAGAGAGCAAGCACACAAGCACAGGAAGCAGCAGGCAGAGGGAGAAGCAGACTCCTGCTGAGCAAGCAGCCTGATGCGAAATTCAATCCCAGGACCCTGAGCCAAAGGCAGATGCGTAACCGACTGGGCCACCCAGGCGTCCCTAACTTGGTAATTTTCAATAGCTAAAAGATACTTCTCATGTTTTGAGACTAAATAAATGGGGGGGGGGGGGATGGCTTAAAACAAGATAGTTAAAATTTTAGGCCTGTGATTTCAAGTTCCACAAAAAAAGTATTTGCATGTGACACGTATTATGTTTTAACCTCTTGGTTAACTATTTTCATCCGTAGATGAAAATTTGAATTGTCTTAAAATTTAGACATTTTGCTTTTCATAGGTCTTAAAATGGAACTAGGACCATTATTTTGAGAGAATTCTATTATATTATACAAACCAGTCATTCTGTTTGGTCCTTAATACAATTTTAATTTGGACAGACTTATTTTAGTTAAGCCATAAATATTAACTATAAGCTTGTTTTGATTAAAGAACTTTCCTATGAGTAAAAAAGAAAACTGGAATAGCTATATAAATGTCCTAATAAGTGTATGTAAGAGCAAAGAATATTACAGTGATAAATTATTTCATAATGATAAAGGGGTCAATTATCAAGAAGAGATAACATTCTTAAATGTGCACACATCTAATAAAAAAACTTCAAAATACATGAAACAAAAACCGACAGTACTGAGAAAGAGACAAATCCACAATTATAGTCAAAGCCTTTATTTAGTACCTCTGTCAAAATAGTTGTAATATTTGCAGAAAATCAATAAAGATTTAGTAGATTTGACAACACTATCAACCAACTTGATTAGATTGACATTTAAAAAAGTAACCACCCAAAATACACATTCTTCTCAAGTACACATGAAATATTTACCAAAATAAATGATATTCTGGGACACAAAACATATTTCAATCAATTTTTTAAAAGAATCAAATCATACAAAGTATATATGCCCAAAGGAATTAAATTAGATTATCAGTAACAAAAAAAATCTCTAGAAAGAGTCCCAAGTATTTGGAAACTAACACACTTCTAAATAACCAGTAGATCAGGGGGAAAAAAAAAAAAAAAAGGGAAATTGAAAGTATTTTGAATTGAATGAAAATGAAAACATAGCATGTTAAGAATTTGTAGCATGCTTTAGTTCTTAATGGGAAATTATAACATTAAACACCTATATTAAAAAAGAATAACATCTCCAATCAATGACCTTAGCTTCCACATTAAGAAAATAAAGTCAGGGGGCACCTGGGTGTCTGAGTAAGTTAAGCATCTGCCTTTGACTCAGGTTATGATCCCAGGGTCCTAGGATGGAGTCCCACATCGCATCGGCTCCCTGCTCAGTGAAGAGCCTGCTTCTCTCCCTCTCCTGCCGCATGTGCTCCCTGTTGCTATCTCTCTCTCTCAAATAATATTAAAAAAAAAAAAAAGAAAATCAGAAGAAATTAAAATAAGCAGAAGAAAGGAAATAATAAAGACCAAAGTAGAAATCAATGAAAAAGAAAACAGAAAAACAAAATCAGTGAAGAGAAAAGCAATAAAACCAGACTGATCAGGATGAAATAAAGAAATTACATCAGAAATGAGAGAGGTATTATCACTATACATTTTACAGATTTTTAAAATGGTAACACTAATATTAGAAACAACTTTGTATTAGCAACATAGTTGAAGTGGACAAATTCCCTGAAAGACACAATCAAAGCTCACTCACTCAAGAGTTAACTTGAACAGCCTTATATGTAATAATGAAACTGAAACTGGAATTAAAATCCTTCCCACAAACAAAACTTCAAGCCCAGATGACTTTACTGGTAAATTCTATCAAACATTTAAGTTAGAAATAATACCAATTTTACTGAAACTCTTCCACAACACTGAAGATGATCTATTTCTTAATTCATTCTATAAAGCCAAAATCACCCTAACATCAAAACCAGACAAAGGGCGCCTGGGTGGCTCAGTTGGTTAAGCGACTGCCTTTGGCTCAGGTCATGATCCTGGAGTCCCGGGATCGAGTCCCGTATCGGGCTCTCTGCTCGGCAGGGAGTCTGCTTCTCCCTCTGACCCTCCCCCTCTCATGCTCTCGCTCTCTCGCTCTCATTCTCTCTCAAATAAATAAATCTTTAAAAAAAAAAAAAAAACCAGACAAAGATATTATGACAAAACTACAGACCAGTAACTCTCATAAACATAGGTGCAGAAATCCTAAGTAAAATTTTATCAAATCAAATCCAGTAACATTATGAAAGGATAATACATCATGAGCAAGTGGAGATTGTCCCAAGAATGCTGAATTATATTAACATTCAAAGATCAATGTAATTGACAATATTAATGAATTAAAAAAGGAAAATTATAAGTTCATCTCAATACAAAAATGCATTTGACAAAATTCAATATTCACTCCTGATCAAAACTCTCAGAAAGAGGAACCCTCTTATGCTGTTGGTGGGAATGCAAACTGGTACAGCCACTGTGGAAAACAGCATGGAGGTTCCTCAAAATGTTGAAAACAGAACTACCCTACAACCCAGCAATTGCACTACCAGGTATTTACCCAAAGGAAACAAAAACACAGATTCAAAGGGGTACATGCACCCCAACTTTCACAGCAGCATTATCAATAGCCAAATTATGGAAGTTGTCCAAGTGTCCATTAACTAATAAATAGATAAAGAATATGTAGTGTGTACACACACACACACACACACACACACAGGAATATTACTCGGCCATCAAAAAGAATAAAATCTTGCCATTTGCAATGGTGTGGATGGAGCTAGCGTGTATCATGCTAAGCAAACTGAGTCAGTCACACAAAGACAAATACCATATGATTTCACTCATACGTGGAATTTAGAAAACAAAACAAAGGAACATATGGGAAGGGGGAAAAAAGAGAAGGAAGCAAACCATAAGAGACTTAACAACAGAGAACAAACTGAGGGTTGACAGAGGGAGGTGGATAAGGTGATGGGTATTAATGAAAGTACTTGTTATGATGAGCACTGGGTGTTATATGTAAGTGATGAATCACTAAATTCTACTCTTAAAGACAATATTACACTACATGCTATCTAACTATATTTTAAATAAAAATTTGGGAGGGAAAAAAAAAAACCTCTCAGCAAACTAGAAACAAAAGAGAACTTCAGGGCACCTGGCTGTCTCAGTTGGAAGAGCATGAGACTCTTGATCTCAGGGTTGTGAGTTTGAGCCCCACACTAGGTGTAGAGAGTACTCTAAAAAAAAAACGAAAGAGAACCTCTTCAACCTGGTAAAAGGCATCTATGGAAAACCTACAATTAACATCATAATAAAGAAAGACTACATGCTTTCCTCCTAAGATCAAGAACAAGACAGAGATGTCTACTCTTGCCATTTCTATTCAACTTTATTTTTTTTTTTTAAAGATTTTATTTATTTATTTGACAGAGAGACACAGCGAGAGAGGGAACATAAGCAGGGGGAGTGGGGGAGGGAGAAGCAGGCTTCCCGCCGAGCAGGGAGCCCGATGTGGGACTTGATCCCAGGATCCTGGGATCATGACCTGAGCCGAAGGCAGACACTTAACGACTGAGCCACCCAGGCACCCTCAACTTTATTTTTTTTTGAAGATTTTATTTATTTATTTATTTGTTTGTTTGTCAGAGAGCACAAGCAGGGGGAGAGGCAGGCAGAGGGAGAGTGAGAAGTAGACTCCTTGCTGAGCAAGGAGCCCAATGCGGGGCTCAATCCCAGGACCCTGGGATCATGACCCAAGCTGAAGGCAGATGCTTAACCAACTGAGACACCCAGGTGCCCTCTATTCAACTTTATTTTGGAGGTTCCAGTCAGGGAAATTAAACAAGAAAAAGAAATATAAGGAACCCATATTGTAAAGGAAGAAGCAAAACAGTCTCTATTAATAAACAACATGACCATCTGTGTACAAAATGCGATGGAATCTATAAAAAAAATTACTAGAATAAGTATAACAAGGTTGCAGAATACAAGAAAAAATAAAAAAATCAATTCTATGCAGGGGTACCTGGGTGGCTCATCAGTTAAGCATCTGCCTTCAGCTAGGGTCATGATAGCACGGTCCTGGGATCAAGCCCCACATCAGGCTCCCTGCTCAGTGGGGAGTCTGCTTCTCCCTGTCCCTCTGCCCCACCCACCCCGCTCATGCTCACGATGAATAAATGAAAAAATAAATGAATAAAAAAAAATCCTAAAAAAATCAATTCTATGCATATATTCTAGCAATGAAAAACCCTAAAATTCTGAAAGAATTCCATTTACAAAAACATTAAAAAACATCAAATATGTGGGGTTAAATCTGACAAAAGATGTAAAAGATCTGTACATGGAAAACTACAAAATATTACTGAGAGATATCAGAGACGACCCTAAAGAAATGGAGATATATACCTTATTCACTGGCCAGAGTCTCCATATTAAGATACCAATTCTCCCTCAAATTGATCTATAAATTCAACACCATTCCAATCAAATTCCTAACAAAATTTTTGTAGAACTGGCAAACTGATTTCAAAATTCATATAGAAATGCAAAGGAACTGGGGTGCCTGGGTGGCTCAGTTGGTTAAGCATCTGCCTTTGGCTTAGGTCATGATCCCGGGGTCCTGGGATGGAGCCCCGTGGTGGGCTCCCTGCTCTGCAGGGAGCCTGCTTCTCCCTCTCCCTCTGCCTGCCACTCCCCCTGCTTGTGCTCTCTGTGTGTCAAATAAATAAATAATCTTTAAAAACAAAATGAAGGGCGCCTGGGTGGCTCAGATGGTTAAGCGTCTGCCTTCGGCTCAGGTCATGATCTCAGGGTCCTGGGATCGAGTCCTGCATCGGGCTTCCTGCTCCTTGGGAGCCTTTTTCTCCCTCTGCCTCTCTCTCTCTCTGTCTCTCATGAATAAATAAAATCTTTAAAAAAATAAAATAAAAAAATAAAAAAAATAAAAGCAAAATGAAAAGAAATGCAAAGGAACTAGAATAGCCAAAAAACTGTAACAAAGATCAAAGAGGACTGACAATACTTGGTTCAAAAGTTAATAGTAATCAAAGCAGCATGACAGACTGACTTAAGATAGACAAAAAGATCAGTGGAATAAGGTCTAGAAGTAAATTCACATATATAAACATGACTGATTTTTAACATAGGTGCAATGGTAAAGTGAAGAAAGAACCGCCTTTCCCACCTATTGTGCTCAAAAAATCGAATATGATGCAGAAAAAAATGAACATGGAGTTACACTACATTATATATAAAAATTAACTCAAAATAGATCATAGTTCTAAATGTAACACCTAACATGATAAAATTTCTGAAATAAATCATAAAAGACCATCTTTGTGAATTTGAGTTAAGCAGTTTCTAACATATACCACCAAAAACATAATCCATAAAAGAACAAATTGATAAATAGACATCATTACAATTAATAACATCTGGTATTCAAAATATTAACAGAATGAGAAGACAAGCCATAACTTGGAGAAAATATCTGAAAAGCATATATCTAATAAAGGACTCGTAGCTAGAATATATAAAGAAGTCTCAAAACTCAACAACAACCAACCCCACTGAAAAACAGATAAAAGATCTGAATACTTCACAAAACTACATTTACAGATGGCGAATAAGCACGTGAAAAGATGCGTAAACAAAAATGTTTACCTATGTTAGGGCAAACACTCTTGAAACAAATGGAAAGATCGGAAGTCTCAACAGATAAAAAGAAGCTATAAAAAAGAAAGCTATAAGTGGAAATTTCATAACGAATGCACTAACCGAAATAAAACATCCACTGAATGGGCTCAAGAGCTGAATGGAGGGGTGCCTGGCTGGCTCAGTAAGAGGAGCATGCAACTCTCGATCTCAGAGTCATAAGTCTGAACTGAGGGGAGTAGAGATTACTTAAAAATAAAATCTTTAAAAAAAATGAATACATGCGCCTGGGTGGCTCAGTCGTTAAGCATCTGCCTTTGGCTCAGGTCATGATCCCAGGGCTCCACGTCAGGCTCCCTGCTCAGCAGGAAGCCTGCTTCTCCCTCTCCCACTCCCCCAGCTTGTGTTCCCTCTCTGTGTCTCTCTGTCAAATAAATAAATAAATAAAATCTTTAAAATAGACAGACAGATAGCTAAATGGAGATGACAGACCAAAGAATCCTAGAACTTAAGGCTACAAATCATGCAATCTAAACAACAGAGAGGAAAAAAAAAGACTAAAAAATAATAAACAGAGCGGCGCCTGGGTGGCTCAGTCAGTTAAGTGTCTGCCTTTGGCTTGTCATGATCCCAGGGCTCTGGGATGGAGCCCCACACCAGGCTCCCTGCTCAGTGCGGAGTGTGGTTCTCCCTCTGCCCCTCTCCCGTGCTTGTGTGCCCTCCCCCTCTCAAGTAAAAAAAATCTTTAAAAATAATAATAGTAAAAATAAATTAATTAAAAAGTAAAAAAATAATAATAAACAGAGTCTCAGGAACCCACAGGACAATATCAGAAACTATAAAATTTGTGTTATCTGAGCCCCTGAAAAAAAGGAGAAAGGATATGGAGTAGAAAACATACTTGAAGAAATAATGGCTGAACCTAGCAAAAAGAAATAAATTCAAAGAAATCCACATCCACACACACCATAATCAAAGTGCTGAAAATCCAAGGTGATGAAAAAAAGTCTTGAAAACAACCAGAATAAAATAGCATACTATATAAAGAAGAATGATCCAGGGACTCCGAATTTCTTATCAGAAACTATGGAAGCCAGAAAGCAGGAGAACAACATTCTTAAAAGTGAAAAAGGAAAAGAACTGTCAACCTACAATTCTATATCCAACAAAAACATCCCTCAGGAATAATGGTGAAATAAAAACATTCTCAGCTGTAGGAAACAAAGACAATTTGTCATCAACAGACTTGCTCTAAAAGAAATGCTAAAGAAAGTTCTTCATGGTTCTTTGTAAGATCAATAAAGCAAATAAACTTCTAACCAAATTGACAAAAAAAAAGAAAAATATCGGAATGAAGGAGGGTAACCATTTCAGACACCAAAACATGAAAAGGATAATACGGGAATATTACAAAAACTCCATGCACATAAATTCAACAACTGAGAAACAGATAAATTCTTGAAACACAAACAACCAAAGTTTACTCAAGAAAAAACAGATGACCTGAATTGTTCCTATATCCGAAAAAGAACTTGAATTAATAGTTTAAAACCTCCAAACCTGTATTTTTGTGCATTTTTTATTTTTTTTTAATTTTATTACATTAAGTTAGTCACCACACATTACATCATTAGCTTTTGATGTAGTGTTCCATGATTCACTGTTTGAGTATAACACCCAGTGCTCCATTCAATACATGCCTTCCTTAATACCTATCACTGGGCTAACCTATCCCCCCACTCCCCTCCCCTCTAAAACCCAGTTTGTTTCTCAGAGTCCATAGTCTCTCATGGTTCGCCTCCCCCTCCGATTTCCTCCCCCTTCATTTTTCCCTTCCTACTATCTTTTTTTTTTTTAAACACATAATGTATTCTTTGTTTCAGAGGTACAGGTCTGTGATTCATCAGTCTTACACAATTCACAGCACTCACCATATTTGGTGCATTTTTTAAAAAGATTTTTTGTTTTAGAATGCATTGTAAAAATACCAACACACTACACTTTTAAGTATTTATTAAAAACTAATTTGTAGCCTAGTTGTGTAAGCAAGTTCTAATAAGCTTAAAGAATCTTAAAGATAATTCCTTTACTATACAGACTGTGGCAGGACAATAAAAGGTGAAAAATTTCCTCCCATTTGATAGCTTAAACCTGATTCTAAAATCTAATGAAGACAGTACAAAAAAAGACAATTATACAAAACCAGTACCACTAGGAACAGATGCAAAACTCCTAAATAATATATTGAGAAAGCAAATACAATATTATGTTAACATAATACATCACGACCAAGTAAGATTTACTCCAGATTGCAGATGTGCCAAAATTAGAAAATATATTAATATAATACATAATATTAACTGATTAAAGGAGAAAAATATAACTTCTTGTTTTTTTTTTTTTTTTTTTTTTTTAAAGATTTTATTTATTTATTTGAGACAGAGAGAATGAGAAAGAGAGCACATGAGAGGGGGGAGGGTCCGAGGGAGAAGCAGACTCCCTGCCGAGCAGGGAGCCTGATGCGGGACTCGATCCCGGGACTCCAGGATCATGACCCGAGCCGAAGGCAGTCGCTTAACCAACTGAGCCACCCAGGCGCCCTAACTTCTTGTTTGATAATGAAAAGGCATCTGATTAAATATCCATTCCTAAAAATACTAATGTTATATAAGCAATTAAAGAATATTTCTGTAACATAATAAGGAACAGAAATACGACACAAAGAGCAAAATATCTGAACAGTTTACAATTAATCTCAAGTCAAGACAAAGATGTACTCAATCCCTGAAATCAACCAACATTATTCTGGAAGCTACAGTCAATGTAATGAAACAAACAACAAAGAAAGGTTTAAATACTAGAAAGGAGGAGGAGCAAGATGGCGGACGAGTAGGAGACCTAAATTTCGTCTGGTCCCAGGAACTCAGCTAGATAGGCATCAAACCATTCTGAACACCTACGAACTCAACAGGAGATCAAAAAAAAGAATAGCAGCAACTCTCTGAACAGAAAAGCGACCACTTTCTGGAAAATAGGATGTGCGGAGAAGTGAGTCCGAGGCGATATTCGGGGAAGAAAGACGGCGGGGGAGGGGGCCTCCGTTGGCTGATACCAGCAAGTGATAGAGCAGCAGAGCACAAAATCGGAACTTTTAGAAGTCTGCTCCGCTGAGGGACGTCACTCCAGTGGCTAAGCGTGGGGGGGGGGGGCGGAACCCTCACTGGGACAGTGTAGTCTCAGGACCCTCAGGGTCACAGAAAGACCGGGGGTGCCTGAGTGCAGCAGAGCTCCCAGGTATCAGAGTGAGGAAGCCGGCTGCACAGACGGTGCCGAGGAGGATTGGGCTCTCAGCTCAGGGTTGCCATAAACCGTGATCCACGGCACAGTTGGGCCACCGCTCTTCCAGCAGGGACCCAACAAGCAGCAGATCCAGGGAGACTCCCCTTCCTCCCCTGGGAGGAGTGGCGCGGGAGCGCACCGCAGGAATCTTCTGGGTTTGGAGACTCCACACCGAGTCGGGTGCAAGGGATAGAAGGGCTCAGTCACAGGCCAGGTGAGCACGGAGTGCAGCCGGAGACTGGGGAGACGGGCGTGATTGACTGCTTTTCTCTGGGGGCTCACTGAGGAGTGAGGCCCCGAGTTCTCGGCTCCTCTGGGGCGGAGACTGGGAGGCCACCATTTTCACTCTCGTCCTCCAAAGCTGTAGGAAAGCTTGCAGGGAACAAAAGCTCCGGAGAGCAAACCGGAGCAGATTACTTAGCCCGGCCCCCAACAAGGGCAGGGCAATTCTGCTTCTGGCGAAGACATCTGAGAATCACTGCGACAGACCCCTCCACCAGAAGATCAGCAAGAACAGTTAGCCAAGACCAAGTTTACCAATCAATGAGAACCGCAGAACTCCAGCGCTAGAGGAATACTGCACATAGAATTCATGGCTTTTTTCCCAAGATTCTTTAGTCTTTCAAAGTTCATTTTTTTTTTTTTGAATTTTACTTTTTCCCTTTTTCAACCATTCTATCCCTTCATAGTAGTTAACCTTATTTTTGGTATATATATATATATAAGTTGTTCTCTCTTTAAAATTTTGGGATACAGTTTCTTCTAACAGACCAAAATATACCCTAAATCTCTAGTGTATGGCTTTGTTCTAGTCTCCTGCCTGATCACATTCTCTCCCTTTTTTTTTTTTAAATACTCTTTTTTCAACCAACTTCTTTTCAATTCCTTTTATAAAATCTTTTATAATTATCATCTTTACAGTCATATTCCACCCCTTCATCGTATTAACCCTTATTTTTGTACAATATAAGTTTTTCTTTCTTTAAAATTTTGGGAGGCACTTTCTTCTAACAGACCAAAATACGCCCAAAATCTAGTGTGTGGCACTGATCTATGCACCAGCATGACCATATTTGATCATATCCTGTTTTTTTTTTGTTTCATTTTGGTTTTGTTTGTTTTTATCTTTTTCTTTGCTTTTTCTTTTTTCTTTCTTTCCCTTTCTTTTTCCCCGGTTTCAGGTCTCTTCTGATTTGTTTAGTGTATATTTTCTGGAGATGTTGTTACCCTGTTAGCATTTTGTTCTCTCATTCATCTATTCTCCCCTGGACAAAATGACAAGATGGAAAAAATCACCTCAAAAAAAAGAACAAGAGGCAGTACCGACTGCCAGGGACCTAATAAATATGGACATTAGTAAGATGTCGGAACTAGAGTTTAAAGATACTACCTGGGCTTGAAAAAAGCATGGAAGATATTACAGAAACCCTTTCTAGAGAAATAAAAGAACTAAAATCTAACCAAGTTGAAATCAAAAAGGCTATTAATGAGGTGCAATAAAAAATGGAGGCTCTAACTGCTAGGATAAATGAGGCAGAAGGGAGAATTAGTGATATAGAAGACCAAATTATGGAAAATAAAGAAGATGAGAAAAAGAGAGATAAACAACTACTGGATCATTAGGGCAAATTTCGAGCGATAAGTGATACCATAAGACGAAACAATATTAGAATAATTGGGATCCCAGAAGAAGAAGAAAGAGAGAGGGGGGCACAAGGTATACTGGAGCAAATTATAGCAGAAAACTTCCCTAATTTGGGAAAGGAAACAGGCATGAAAATCCAGGAAGCACAGAGAACCCCTCTCAAAATCAATAAAAATAGGTCAACACCCCGACATCTAATAGTAAAACTTACGAGTCTCATAGACAAAGAGAAAATCCTCAAAGCAGCTCGGGAGAAGAGATCTGTAACCTACAATGGTAGAAACATTAGATTGGCAACAGACCTATCCAGAGACCTGGCAGGTCAGAAAGGACTGCCATGATATATTCAGAGCACTAAATGAGAAAACTATGAAGCCAAGAATACTATATCCAGCTAGGCTGTGATTGAAAATAGAAGGAGAGCTTGTTTGGAGGTTCTAGCAGGGGAGCGCAGCTACTCATATACCCGTGACTGAGATAAAAAGTTTCCAGGACAAACAACAACTAAAAGAATTTGCAAACACGAAACCAGCCCTACAAGAAATCTTGAAAGGGGTCCTCTAAGCAAAGAGAGAGCCTAAAAGTAACATAGATCAGAAAGGAACACAGACCATATACAATAACAATCACCTTACAGGCAATACAATGGCACTAAATTCATATCTTTCAATAGTTAACCCTGAATGTAAATGGGCTAAATGCCCCAATCAAACAACACAGGCTATCAGATTGGATAAAAAAACAAGACCCGTCGATATGCTGTCTGCAAGAGACTCATTTTAGACCCAAAGACATCCCCAGATTGAAAGTGAGGGGGTGGAAAACCATTTACCATGCTAATGGTCATCAAAAGAAAGGTGGGGTGGCAATCCTTGTATCAGACAAATTAGATTTTAAACCAAAGACTGTAATAAGAGATGAGGAAGGACACTATATCCTACTTACAGGGTCTATCCAACAAGAAGATCTAACAATTGTAAATATCTATGCCCCTAACATGGGAGCAGCCAATTATATAAGCCAATTAATAACAAAAGCAAAGAACCACATTGACAACAATACAATAATAGTGGGGGACTTTAAGAGCCCCCAAACTGAAATGGACAGATCATCTAAGCAAACGATCAACAAGGAAATAAAGACTAAATGACACACTGGACCAAATGGACTTCACAGATCTATTCAGAACATTCCATGCCAAAGCAACAGAATACACATTCTTCTCAAGTGTCCATGGAACATTCTCCAGAATAGATCACATCCTAGGTCACAAATCAGGTCTCAACCAGTACCAAAAGACTGGGATCATTCCCTGCCTATTTTCAGACCACAATGCTTTGAAACTAGAACTCAATCACAAGATGAAAGTTGGAAAGAACTCAAATACACGGAGGCTAAAGAGCATCCTACTAAGAATGAATGGGTCAACCAGGAAATTAAAGAAGAATTTAAAAAATTCATGGAAACCAATGAAAATAAAAACACAACTGTCCAAAATCTTTGGGATGCAGCAAAGGCAGTCCTAAGAGGAAAGTATATAGCAATACAAGCCTTTCTCAAGAAACAAGAAGGGTCTCAAATACACAACCTAACCCTACACCTAAAGGAGCTAGAGAAAAAACAGCAAATAAAGCCTAAACCTAGCAGGAGAAGAGCAATAATAAAGATCAGAGCAGAAATCAATGAAATAGAAACCAAAAGAACAGTAGAACAGATCAATGAAACTAGGAGCTGGTTCTTTGAAAGAATTACCAAGATTGATAAACCCCTGGCCAGACTTATCAAAAAGAGAAATGACCCAAATAAATAAAATCATCAATGAAAGAGGAGAGATCACAACCAACACGAAAGAAATACAAACAATTATAAGAACACATTATGAGCAACTCTATGCCAGCAAATTAGGTAATCTGGAAGAAATGGATGCATTCCTAGAGATGTATCAACTACCAAAACTGAACCAGGAAGAAACAGAAAACCTGAACAGACCTATAACCACTAAGGAAATTGAAGCAGTCATCAAAAATCTCCCAACAAACAAAAGCCCAGGGCCAGATGGCTTCCCAGGGGAATTCTACCAAACATTTCAAGAAGAATTAATACCTATTCTTCTGAAACTGTTCCAAAAAACAGAAATGGAAGGAAAACTTCCAAAATCGTTTTATGAGGCCATCATTACCTTGATCCCCAAACCAAAGACCCCATCAAAAAGGAGAATTACAGACCAATATCCTTGATTGAACAAGGATGCAAAAATTCTCACCAAAATACTAGCCAATAGGATCCAACAGTACATTAAAAGGATTATTCACCACAACCAAGTGGGATTTATCCCTGGGCTGCAAGGCTGGTTCAACATCCGCAAACCAATCAATGTGATACAAAACATTAACAAAAGAAAGAACAAGAAACGGGGCGCCTGGGTGGCTCAGTCGTTAAGCGTCTGCCTTTGGCTCAGGTCGTGATCCCGGGGTCCTGGGATCGAGCCCCGCGTCAGGCTCCCTGCTCCGCAGGAAGCCTGCTTCTCCCTCTCACACTCCCCTTGCTTGTGTTCCCTCTCTCGCTGCCTCTCTCTCTGTCAAATAAATAAATAAAATCTTTGAAAAAGAAAGAACAAGAATCATATGATCCTCTCAATAGATGCAGAAAAAGCATTTGACAAAGTACAGCATCCTTTCTTGATCAAAACTCTTCAGAGTATAGGAATAGAGGGTACATACCTCAATATCATAAAAGCCATCTATGAAAAATCCACAGCAAATATCATTTTCCATGGGGAAAAACTGAGAGCTTTCCCCCTAAGGTCAGAAACATGGCAGGGATGTCCACTATCACCACTGCTATTCAACATAGTATTAGAAGTCCTAGGCACAGCAGTCAGACAACAAAAAGAAATAAAAGGCATCCAGATCGGCAAAGAAGTCAAACTCTCACTCTTTGCAGATGATATGATACTTTATGTGGAAAACCCAAAGACTCAACCCCAAAACTGCTAGACCTCATACAGGATATCAGTAAAGTGGCAGGATATAAAATCAATGCACAGAAATCAGTGGCATTCCTATACACCAACAACAAGACAGAAGGAAGAGAAATTAAGGAGTCGATCCTATTTACAACTGCACCCAAAACCATAAGATACCTAGGAATAAATCTAACCAAAGAGGCAAAGGATCTGTACTCAGAAAACTATAAAATACTCATGAAAGAAATTGAGGAAGACACAAAGAAATGGAAAAACATTCCACGCTCATGGGTTGGAAGAACAAATATTGTGAAGATGTCAATGCTACCTAGAGCAATCTACACATTCAATGCAATCCCTATCAAAATACCATCCACTTTTTTCAAAGAAATGGAGCAAATAATCCTAAAATTTGTATGGAACCAGAAAAGACCCCTAATAGGCAAAGGAATGTTGAAAAAGAAAAGCGAAGCTGGTGGCATCACAATTCCAGACTTCAAGCTCTATTACACAAAGCTGTCATCATCGGGCACCTGGGTGGCTCAGTTGGTTAAGCGACTGCCTTCGGCTCAGGTCATGATCCTGGAGTCCTGGGATCGAGTCCCGCATCGGGCTCCCTGCTCGGCAGGGAGTCTGCTTCGTCCTCTGACCTTATCCCCTCTCATGTGTTCTCTCTCTCTCATTCTCTCTCTCAAATAAATAAATAAAATCTTTAAAAAAAAACAAAGCTGTCATCATCAAGACAGTATGGTACTGGCACAAAAACAGACACATAGATCAATGGAACAGAATAGAGAGCCCAGAAATGGACCTTCAACTCTATGGTCAACTCATCTTCAACAAAGCAGGAAAGAATGTCCAATGGAAAAAAGACAGTCTCTTCAACAAATGTTGGGAAAATTGGACAGCCACATGCAGAAGAATGCAATTGGACCATTTCCTTATACCACACACAAAAATAGACTCAAAATGGTTGAAAGACCTCAATGTGAGACAGAAGTCCATCAAAATCCTAAAGGAGAACACAGGCAGCAACCTCTTCGACCTCAGCTGCAGCAACTTCTTCCTAGAAACATCGCCAAACACAAGCGAAGCAAGGGCAAAAATGAAATATTGGGACTTCATCAAGATAAAAAGCTTTTGCACAGCAAAAGCAACAGTCAACAAAACCAAAAGACAACCGACAGAATGGGAGAAGATATTTGCAAATGACATATCAGATAAAGGGCTAGTATCCAAAATCTATAAAGAACTTATCAAACTCAACACCCAAAGAACAAATGATCCAATCAAGAAATGAGCAGAAGATATGAACAGACATTTTTCCAAAGAAGACATCCAAATGGCCAACAGACACATGAAAAAGTGCTCAACATCGCTCGGCATCAGGGAAATCCAAATCAAAACCTCAATGAGATCCCACCTCACAACCAGTCAGAATGGCTAAAATTAACAAGTCAGGAAATGACAGATGTTGGCGAGGATGAGGAGAAAGGGGAACCCTCCTACACTGTTGGTGGGAATGCAAGCTCGTACAGCCACTCTGGAAAACAGTATGGAGGTTCCTCAAAAAGTTGAAAATAGAGCTACCATACAATCCAGCAATTGCACTACTGGGTATTTACCCTAAAGATACAAATGTAGGGATCCGAAGGGGTACATGCACCCCGATGTTTATAGCAGCAATGTTCACAATAGCCAAACTGTGGAAAGAGCCAAGATGTCCATCGACAGATGAATGGATAAAGAAGATGTGGTATATACATACAATGGAATATTACGCAGCCATCAAAAGGAATGAGATCTTGCCATTTGCAACAATGTGGATGGAACTGGAGGATATTATGCTGAGCGAAATAAGTCAATCAGAGAAAGACATGTATCACATGACCTCACTGATAGGAGGAATTCTTAATCTCAGGAAACAAACTGAGGGTTGCTGGAGTGGTGGGGGGTGAGAGGGATGGGGCGGCTGGGTGATAGACATTGGGGAGGGTATGTGCTATGGTGAACGCTGTGAATTATGTAAGACTGTTGAATCACAGACCTGTACCTCTGAAACAAATAATACATTATATGTTAAAAAAAAAAAAAAAGAAGAAGATAGCAGGAGGGGAAGAATGAAGGGAGGGAAATCGGAGGGGGAGACGAACCATGAGAGACGATGGACTCTGAGAAACAAACTGAGGGTTCTAGAGGGGAGGAGGGTGGGGGGATGGGTTAGCCTGGTGATGGGTATTAAAGAGGGCACATACTGCATGGAGCACTGGGTGTTATACAAAAACAATGAAATCAGGGAACACTACATCAAAAACTAATGATGGGGGCGCCTGGGTGGCTCAGTCGTTAAGCATCTGCCTTCGGCTCTGGTCATGATCCCAGGGTCCTGAGATCGAGCCCCACATCGGGCTCCCTGCTCCACAGGAAGCCTGCTTCTCCCTCTCCCACTCCCCTTGCTTGTGTTCCTGCTCTTGCTATCTCCCTCTCTGTCAAATAAATAAAATCTTAAAAAAAAAACCCAAAAAACTAATGATGTAATGTATGGTGATTAACATAACATAATAATAAAAAAATAGAATAAAAAAATACTAGAAAGGAAAGAAAAAAATAATCATTATTAGCAGATATAAGTGCCTACCTAAAAAACCCAAGATAATCAACAGAACAACTATTTCAAAAATCTGTGATGGATCAATGGAACAAAATAGAAAATCCAAAATCAAATCCATTTATAGACAAGATTTTAGTTCACAATAAAGGTAAAACTTCATCTTTGGAGAAATGATTACTGAAAAATGTTGGTAAAAGCATGTAACCATTGAAACTTTTTTAGTATACATGTACTGTTTTGTTTTTTCTTTAAGATTTTATTTATTTATTTGAGCAAGAGAACGCACGAGCGGCGGGGAGGGGCAGAGGGAGAGGGAGAAGCAGACTCCCTGATGAGCCAGGAGCCCCACGCAGTGCTCAATCCCAGGACCCCAAGATCATGACCTGAGCCGAAGGCAGATGCTTAACAGACTGAGCCGCCCAGGCACCCCTACGTGTACACATAAATGTAGTACAACTATAGAAAAGCATGGAAAGCTAAAACAAATATAGTGGTTACCTCTATATGGGTGGAAACGGATGCAACTGGTGAGGGTCATACTAAGTCAAAAGGAATTCTAAGGTAGTAAATACAGGTGTTCAGATTATTTTTTAAAACTATGATTTACATTTTATGTAAATGTAAAAACCATATGATTATTTCAAAATGTAGAAAAAGTATTTGACAAAGTACAACATCCATTCATGATAAAAACCCTCAAAAAAGTACGTCTAGAGGGAACATACCTCAAGATAATAAAGTCCTTATGTGAAAAACCCAGAGCTAACATCATACTCAATGGGGAAACACTGAGAGCTTCCCCTAAAGTCAGAAACAAAACAAGCATGTCCACTCTCACCACTTTTATTCAACATAGTACAATCAGACATCAAGAAATAAAAGGCATCCAAATCAGTAAGGAAGAAGTAAAACTTTCACTATTTATAGATGACATGATACTATATAGAGAAAGCCCTAAAGATTCCATCAAAAAACTACTAGCAATGGAACGCCTGGGTGGCTCAGTCGGTTAAGCGTCTGCCTTCGGCTCAGGTCATGATCTCAGGGTCCTGGGATCGAGCCCCACATCGGGCTCCCTGCTCCGCGGGGAGTCTGCTTCTCACTCTCCCTCTGCCCCTTCCTCCCCCTCCCTCCACCTGCTCTCTTTCTCATTCTGCTCTCTGATAAATAAAAATCTTAAAAAAAAAAAAAAAACTACTAGCACTGATAAATGAACCCAGTAAAGTCACAGGATACAAAATTAATGTACAGAAATCTGTTGCATTCCTATATACTAATAACAAAGCAGCAGAACATGAAATTAAGAAAACAGTCCCATTCACAATTGCACCAAAAACAATAAAATATCTAGGAATAAACTTAACCACAGAGGTGAAAGACCTATACTCTGAAAACTGTAAAACACTGATGAAAGAAATTAAAGATGACACAAAGAAATGGAAAACCATTCCATGCTCATGGGTTGGAAAAATAAACATTGTTAAAATATCTATACTGCCCAAAGCAATCTACACATTTAATGCAATCCCCATCAAAATACCAACAGCATTTTTCACAGAAGTAAAACAAAAAAAATCCTAAAATTTGTATATGAATAACCAAAGCAATCTTGAAAAAGAGAAACAAAACTGGAGGCATCACAATTCCAGACTTCAAGTTATACTACATAGCTGTGGTGATCAAAACAGTAGGCTCCTGGCATAAAAACAGACACATAGATCAATGGAACAAAATAGAAAACCCAGAAACAAACCCACAAACATATGATCAATTAATCTTCAACAAAGAAGGAAAGAATATACAGTGGGAAGTCTCAACAAATTGTGCTGGGAAAACTGGTCAGCTACATGCAAAAGAATGAAACCTGACCACTTTCTTATACCATACACAAAAATAAACTCAAAATGGATTCAAGATCTAAACGTGAGACCTGAAACTATAAAAATCCTAGCAGAGAAGACAGGCAGTAATTCTCTAACACTGGCCATAGGAACAGTTTTCTAGATATGTCTCCCGAGACAAGGAAAATAAAAACAAAAATAAACTACTGGGACTACTTCAAAATACAAAGCTTCTACACAGAGATGCCTGGGTGGCTCAGTCAGTTAGGCATCTGACTCTTGGTTTCAACTCAGGTCCTGATCTCATGGCCAGGCCCCATGCTCAACAGGAGTCTATTTGGATATTCTCTCCCTCTGCCCCTTCCCCCGTTCATGTACTCACTCTCTTAAATAGATCAATAGGGCGCCTGGGTGGCTCAGTCGTTAAGCGTCTGCCTTCGGCTCAGGTCATGATCCCAGGGTCCTGGGATCGAGTCCCACATCGGGCTCCCTGCTCTGCCGGAAGCCTGCTTCTCCCTCTCCCACTCCCCCTGCTTGTGTTCCTGCTCTCGCTATGTCTCTCTCTGTCAAAAAAACAAAATAAAATAAAATCTTTAAATAGATCAATAAATCTTAAAAAAAAAAAAAAAAAAACCTTCTGCACAGCAGAGGAAAAAATCAACAAAACTAAAAGACAACCTACTGGGGGCGCCTGGGTGGCTCAGATGGTTTAAGCGTCTGCCTCCGGCTCAGGTCTTGATCCCAGGGTCCTGGGATTGAGCCCCGCATCGGGCTCCTGGCTCAGCAGGGAGCCTGCTTCTCCCTCTCCCTCTGCCTCTTTCCCTACTCATGCTCTCTCTCTCTGTATCTCTGTGTCTCAAATGAATAAATAAAATCTTAAAAATAAATAAATAAAATAAAATAAAAGGCAACCTACCGAATGGGAGAAGATATTTGCAAATGACGTATCTGATAAAGAGTTAGGTATCCAAAATATATAAAGAACAGGTACAGCCAATACCCAAAAACCAAATTATCCAATTAAAAAAATGTGCAGATGACATGAACAGACATTTCTCCAAGAAGACAACCAGAGGCTCCAACAGACAAATGACAAGATGCTCAACATCACATCAGGGAAATAACAAATCAAAACGACAATGAGATATCACCTCACACCTGTCAGAATGGCTAAAATCAAAAACACAAGAAACAACAAGTATTGGCAAGGATGTGGAAAAAAAGGAACCCTCTTGTATTGTTCGTAGGAATACAAACTGGTGCAGATGCTGTGGAAAAGAGTATGCAGGCTCCTCAAAAAGTTAAAAATTGAACTACTCTTCAATCCAGTAATCATGCTACTGGGTATTTATCAGAAAAATACAAAAACACTAATTCAAAGGGATATATGCACTCCTGTGTTTACAGCAGCATTATTTACAATAGCCAAATGATAGAAGCAGCTCAAGTGTCCACTGATAAATGGATAAAGAACATGTGATATGTGTGCACGCGCACACACACACACACACACATATACAATGGAATATTATTCAGCCATAAAAAAGAATGAAATCTTGGGGCGCCTGAGTGGCTCAGTCCTTAAGCGTCTGCCTTCAGCTCAGGTCATGATCCCGGGGTCCTGGGATCGAGCCCCACATCAGGCTCTCTGCTCCGCAGGAAGCCTGCTTCTCCCTCTCCCACTCCCTCTGCTTGTGTTCCCTCTCTCACTGTGTCTCTCTGTCAAATAAATAAATAAAATCTTTAAAAAAAAAAAAAATGAAATTTTGCCATTTGCAATGACCTTGATAGAGCTAAAGAGTATAATGCTAAGTGAAATAAGTCACACAAAGAAAAATACCATATGATTTCACTCATATTTGGAATTTAACAAATAAAACAAATGAGCAAAGGAGAAAAAAAAAAAGAGAGAGACAAACCAAGAAACAGACTCTTAACTATAGAGAACTGATAGTTACCAGAGGGGAGACTGGAGGTGTCGGGGTGTGGATTTGGGTGAAATGGATGGTGGGGACTTAAAAAAAAAAAAAAAAACGGGGGCACCTGGGTGGCTCAATCAGTTAAATGTCTGCCTTTGGCTCAGGTGATGATCCCAGGGTCCTGGGATCGAGCCCCGCATGGGGCTCCTTGCTCAGCAGGGAGCCTGCTTCTCCCTCTCCCTCTGCCTGCTGCTCCCCCTGCTTGTACTCTCTCTCTGTCTCTGTCAAATAAATAAAACCTTTTAAAAGAAAAACAAAAATAAAAAAACTGATTTATATTTTATGGACTCTCCTGTATGACACAGCTGACAATTTTTTAAAAATTAATGAGCTAGATCTATATATGTTGTTATAAAAAGATCTGCAAGAAATAAGTGAAAAAGCAAAAAAGCATATGTAGCATGATTTCTTTCCTGTAAAAGATTTTATTGATGGTATATGCATAAAAAATTGGGGGGAAGAACACAGAAGAAATTATTGCCTTTTATTAAATGTACACTGACCGAGGTGTATACCTTCATTATATACCTTTCTATACTATTTTGTTTTCAAACAGTTTTAAACTGTTTTTATTTTGTTTTAACAAGTATGTATATAACAATTTAATGAATCTGTGTGTGTTTGTGTATAACTATTTTATTTTTGTAAATATTAAGACAGGTTATTCAAGTGGTAGAATTGATGAACTGTTTCGTTTTCTTCTTTATACTTTTATACCTTTCTTTAAAAAGAACTATTTAGACAAAATCCTAATTAAAAACTAAACTATAGGGGCGCCTTGGTGGCTCAGTCATTACGCATCTGCCTTCGGCTCAGGTCATGATCCCAGGGTCCTGGGATCGAGCCCCACATTGGGCTCCCTGCTCCGTGGGAAGCCTGCTTCTCCCTCTCCCACTCCCTCTGCTTGTGTTCCCCTCTCTCGCTGTGTCTCTCTCTGTCAAATAAATAAATAAAACCTTTAAGAAAAAAAGATTTTTAAATAAATAAATAAATAAATAAAATAAACTATAAGGAAACTCAAAAAAATAAATACCCAATAGAGATATAAAAAAATGTTCAGGGGTGCCTGGGTGGCTCAGTTGGTTAAGCGACTGCCTTCGGCTCTGGTCATGATCCTGGAGTCCCGGGATCGAGTCCCACATCAGGCTCCATGCTTGGTGGGGAGTGTGCTTCTCCCTCTGACCCTCCCCCCTCTTGTACTCTCTCTCTCATTCTCTCTCTCTCTCAAATAAATAAATAAAATCTTAAAAAAAAAAAATATTTCAAAAAAAATGTTCAATTTTCCTAATTAAAAATATACAACATTTTGATTATCAAATTTGGGGAAAAATGTGGTTAATAGTCTTGGCAAGAAACAAGGCAACTAATGCACTACTGATAAGAATATAAATAAGAACAGACTGTGAAGGTTCTCATGAAGTATACCACATTAATATTCTAAACTTATCTTGTAAGGACTAGACAAAGATTTTTAAGTAAGCAAGTACAACAATCTAAAATCTGGGGCGCCTGCGTGGCTCAGTCGTTAAGTGTCTGCCCTCGGCTCAGGTCATGATCCCAGTGTCCTGGAATCGAGCCCCACATCGGGCTCCCTGCTCTGTGGGAAGTCTGCTTCTCCCTCTCCCACTCCCCTTGCTTGTATTCCCTCTCTCGCTGTCTCTCTCTCTGTCAAATAAACAAAATCTTAAAAAAAAAAATCTAAAATCTGAATTCTTGGAGCACCTGGGTAAGGTTCAGTCAGTTAAGCGTCTGTCTTTGGCTCTGGTCATGATCCTGGGGTCCCGGGATCAAGACCTGTGGGATCAAGCCAAGCCCCGCATCAGGCTACCTGCTCAGCAAGAAGTCTGCTTCTCTTTCTGCCCCTCCCTCCTGCTCTGCTCTTTCTCTCTCGCTCTCAAATAAATAAAATCTTTAAAAAAATAAAATATCTGAATTCTTAAAAAAAAGAATCTGAATTCTTAAAAAAAAGTTTAGAGTAAACTATGTGAAATAAAAGAAAAAAATTTTGGTAGGGAAAAAAACAAAGGGAGACAAGCAAGTTCAGAGTCTGTTACCAGAACTCAAATAACAGATGATCAGAAAAGAAATGGAAATGGAAGAGGAAGAATAGATCTCAGTGTCATTCTAAGAGGTAAACACTAAAGGATGTAGTGAAAAGGGGCACCTGGGTGGTGCAGTCAGTTAAGCATCTGACTCTTGATTTTAGCTCAGGTCATGATTTCAGGGTTGTGGGATTGAGTCCTGTGTCAGGCTCTACACTGGACATGGATTCTCTCCCTCCTTCTACTTCTGCCCCTTTCCCTGCTTGTGCATGCACACGCTCTCTCTCTCAATAAATAAAACCTTTAAAAAAAAAAAAAAAAAAGGATGTGGTGAATGATTAGCTATAAAGTATGAGAAAGAGGAATGAGTTGGGGAACCTGGGTGGCTCAGTCGGTTAAGAGTCTGCCTTCAGCTCAGGTCATGATGTCGGAGTCCTGGGATCAAGCCCCACATCGGGCTCCCTGCTCAGTGGGGAGTCTGCTTCTCCCTCTCCCTCTGCCTCTTACCTGGCTCATGCTCTCTCTTGCTCTCTGTCTCTCAAATAAATAAATAAATAAATATTTAAAAAAAAAAAAAAAACTGCATGCTCTGGCAAGTTGGCATTAAGTTATAGTTGCAAAACAAACCAGTCATGGAGAAGGCATAGTTTGAGACCTAGAGCTCCACTCTTCAGAATACTGACCTCTCCATCACTATCAGATATCACAATGAATGCATCTTCAAGTCTACGTTTCCTCTTCAGATTGACAGAACTGGCAGTTTCTGCATCTTTCTTCTCCAGGTTCTGAGCTTCAGAGGCTTCTTTAACTTTTTTCTTTCTCCGTGGCATTCTTTCGTCTGAAACACAGGGTAAGTAATTTACTCAAAGTGTAAGTTTTCCAGATGCTGTTTGTTTTTTGTTGTTTTTTTTTTTAAGATTTTATTTATTTTTTTATTTTTATTTTTTAAATATTTTTTTTTTTTTTTTTTTAAAGATTTTATTTATTTATTTGACAGAGAGAGACACAGTGAGAGAGGAGCACAGGCAGGGGGAGTGGGAGAGGGGGAAGTAGGCTTCCCGCTGAGCAGGGAGCCCGACGCGGGGCTCGATCCCAGAACGCTGGGATCATGACCTGAGCCGAAGGCAGGCGCTTAACGACTGAGCCACCCAGGCGCCCCTATTTTTTAAATATTTTATTTATTTACTTGACAGAGAGAGACACAGCTAGAGAGGGAACACAAGCAGGGGGAGTGGGGGAGGGAGAAGAAGGCCCCCTGCCGAGCAGGGAGCCCGATGCGGGGCTCGATCCCAGCACCCCGAGATCACGACCTGAGCCGAAGGCAGACGCCCAATGACTGAGCCACCGAGGTGCCCCTATTTATTTATTTGACACAGAGAGAGAGCTAACGAGAGAGAGAGAGCACAAGCAGGGGCAGCAGGCAGAGGCAGAGGGAGAAGCAGGCACCCCGCTGAGCAAGAAGACCAATGTGGGGCTCGATCCCAGTACTCTGGGATCATGACCTGAGCCAAAGGCAGACACTTAACCGACTGAACCACCCAGGCACCCCTCCAGATGCTATTTGTAACTCAGTCATGTAACAGAAAAAGGTTTCCATCTAAAAGAAGTAAAATGACTTCTGAACATGTCCAATACTCACTAAAATTTCAATTTTTCTATTTAAAAAACTATATCTGGATATATCTCATCTCTGTAGGGACATTTCAATAGAAATAATACAACAATTTATCCTAGTTCCTTAAACATTAACTTAGATACTGGTTCTCTTTTTTAAGATTTACTTACTTGAGAGAGTGCACACACGCAATCACACATGCTAGTGGGGGAAGGGGCAAAGGGAGAGAATCTTCAAGTGGACTCCCCACTGAGCACAGAGCCCAACATGGGGTTCAATCTCATGACTCATGAGAGCATAACCTGAGCTGAAACCAAGAGCCGGACACTCAATCGACTGAGCCACCCAGGCACTCCAGATAACTGGCTCTCCTGACTACATATTATAATTTACAAAAAAAAGAATTTTTTTCAACAATGATGCCTCAGCTTGATAAAGGTTTTCTTTAAAAAAAAAAAAAAAAAAACAGTTAATATCATACTTAAAGGTAAAAGTTTTCTCCTTAAGACAGGAACAATACAGGATGAACATTATCTTGGAGGTTCTAGGCAGGTCAATTATGCAAAAAGAAATAAAAGACATCCAGATTGGGAAGGAAGTAAAACTATTACCATTCACAGATGACATGATCTTGTGTTTAAAAAACACTAAAAATGGGCGCCTGGGTAGCTCAGTCGGTTAAGCGTCCAACTCTTGATTTCGGCTGGGGTCTCGGTCTCAGGGTCCTGGGATCAAGCCCTGCACTGGGCTCCACACTCAGCGGGGAGTCAGCTTGGGGATTCTCTCTCCTTCTGCCCCTCCCCCTGCTGGTGCTCTTTCTCGCTAAGATAAATTCATAAATCTTTAAAAAAATAAAAATAAAAAACACCAAGAACTCCACTGAAAAACTATAACTAATGAAGAAGCTCAAAAAGACTGCGGCATGCAGTCAATATACAAAAAATCAATTGTACCGTTATTCACGAGCAATAAACAATCCAAAAAGAAAAGTTTAAAAATTCCATTTCTAGGGGCGCCTGGCTGGGCTGGCTCAGTCGGTAGAGCATGTGACTCTTGATCTCAGGGTCTTGAGTTCAAGCCCCACATTGGGTGTAGAGGTTACTTAAAAAATAAAATCTAGGGGCGCCTGGGTGGCTCAGTTGTTTAAGCGACTGCCTTCGGCTCAGGTCACGATCCTGGAGTCCCGGGATCGAGTCCCACATCGGGCTCCCTGCTCGGCGGGGAGTCTGCTTCTCCCTCTGACTCTCCCCCTCTCATGCTCTCTCTCTATCACTATCTCTCTCAATAAATAAATAAAAATCTTTAAAAAATAAATAAAAATAAATAAAAATAAAAAAAATAATAAAATAAAATCTTTGGGGGCGCCTGGGTGGCTCAGTTGATTAAGCGACTGCCTTCGGCTCAGGTCATGGATCCTGGAGTCCCAGGATCAAGTCCCGCATCGGGCTCCCTGCTCAGCAGGGAGTCTGCTTCTCCCTCTGACCCTCCCCCCTCTCATGTGTTCTCTCTCAAGTAAATAAATAAAATCTTTAAAAAAAAATAAAATAAAATAAAATAAAATCTTTAGGGGTACCTGGGTGGCTCAGTCAGTTGAGCATCTGACTTTTGATTTCGGCTCAGGTCATGATCTCAGGGTCATTAGATCAAGCCCCGTGTCAGGCTCTGCACTGGGTGTGAAGGCTGCTTAAGATTCTCTCTCTCCCTCCCTCTCTCTCTCTCTGCCTACCCCCCTCCCGACTCACACACACACACACACACACACACTGTCCCTCTCTCTCAAAAATAAAATAAAATCTTTAAAAAGTAAGAAAAAACAGGGCGCCTGGGTGGCTCAGTTGGTTGAGCGACTGCCTTCGGCTCAGGTCATGATCCTGGAGCCCTGGGATCGAGTCCCGCATGGGGCTCCCTGCTTAGCAGGGAGTCTGCTTCTCCCCCTGACCCTCCCCCACCTCATGCTCTCTCTCTATCTCATTCTCTCTCTCAAATAAATAAAATCTTTTAAAAAAATTAAAATTAAAATTAAAAAATAAGTAAGAAAAAACAAAATTCAATTTCTACTAGCATCAAAAATAATAAAATTCTTACAAATAAATCTAACAAAATAAGTGCAAGACTTGCAAATGAAAACTTAAAAGTATTATTGAAGGAAGGGTCCAGTTCAAGGTGACATTGGAAGATCCTGAATTAACCTCCTCCTCCTATAGATACACCAAATCTACAAATATATATGGAACAAATTCTAAAATAAACCTAAAACCTGGCAGAGCAACCCATTCACAAATGAAAGGGAAACCACATTAAAGAAAGTAGGTAAGGTTAAGAGATAATCTCATAAACCCCACCCCAGGCACAACAAACCAAAATGGGGAGGGAACTCAACCCAGGAGCTTCTCCCTGAGGAGAGACAGTTTGAACCCCATATCTGGCACCACACCTTTTAAGACTTACACCTGAGAGATAAGCCCCCTAAACATCTAGCTTTGGAAGCTAACAGAGCTTGCATCCACAAGACTTCCAAAACTAAAGGAACTGAAAAGCCGTTCTCAAAAAGCTGACATGCAAATTCATGCACCCCAGAGCTCAGCACAAAGGTAGACAAGTGAAAAGCACCCAGACTTTCTGTGAAAAAGGCTTATTTCCTTATCTTAAAGCATCAGCCTGAGAGACAGCATCTAATTCAACATGCATAGGTGCCTAATGAAGTATTCCAAAGACAGAGGCCAGCAGGCACCATCTTTGCATCTCCATCTGCCTCACTCAAGCTTGCCAGTATCTCCCAGAAAGGACTTTGTACCCTTGTATGATACTCCAATTTTTACAGCTGCTTCCCAGGGGATACTCCCAGACCACCTGCCTCTGGGGGCCACCAGGCCTTATGCTGACAGTCCTGCAGGACTTTGTATATTTGTATACATTAAAAGCTACAGCCTGAGAATCTGGCTTCCAATCAGCCTTAATCTAGGTGGTGACTGAGTTCCTCCCCTTTGGGACACTCACAGTTCTTGGCATACCTTCAAGTGCTGGGAGCCACTAAAAATATAGTAGGCTGCTTGGATAACCACAAAGGTTTGAGAGACAACTAAATGCTAAGGCAAGGTTGAAAGACAAGGTTCATCTCCTACATAAGGCCACTCTTTCAAAACTCAGAGAGTTGCTGGGGTTTTTTTCTTAATTATTTTAAATTCAATTAATTAACATATAATGTATTATCTGTTTCAGGAGTACAGGTCTGTGATTCATCCGTCTTATATAATACCCAGTGCTCATTACAACACATACCCTCCCCAATGTCCATCACCCACTTACCCCAGCCCCCCAACCCTCCTCCTGTCCAGCAACCCTCCTCCCGTCCAGCAACCCTCCTCCCGTCCAGCAACCCTCCTCCCGTCCAGCAACCCTCGGTTTGTTTCCTAAATTAACAGTCTCTTATGGTTTGTCTCCCTCTCTGATTTTGTCTTATTTTATTTTTCCCTCCTTCTCCTATGATCCTCTGCTCTGTTTCTTAAATTCCACAAATGAGTGAAACCATATAATTGTCTTTCTCTGATTGACTTATTTCGCTTAGCATAATACCGTCCAGTTCCATCCATGTCATTGCAAATGGCAAGATTTCATTTTTTTTCATGGCTCCAAGAGTTGCTGTCTTATCTAATGCACAGAATCAACATGGAGAGTAAAGAAAATGAAAAAAAAAAAAAAAAAACAACAGAGGAATACGTTCCAAACGAAAAGAATTAGCTAAAAGTTCAGAAAAACACCTTAACAAAAGAGAGGTAAGTGATTTACCTAACAAAGGAGTTCAAAATAATGGTCATACACCCAAATGGCCAATAGACACATGAAAAAGTGCTCAACATCACTCAGCATCAGGGAAATACAAATCAAAACCACAATGAGATACCACCTCACACCAGTCATAATGGCTAAAATGAACAAGTCAGCAAACAACAGATGCTGGCGAGGATGCAGAGAAAGGGGAACCCTCCTACACTGTTGGTGGGAATGCAAGCTCGTACAGCCACTCTGAAAAACAGTATGGAGGTTCCTCAAAAAAGTTGAAAATAGAGCTCCCTACGACCCAGCAATTGCACTACTGGGTATTTACCCCAAAGATACAAATGTAGTGATCTGAAGGGGCACCTGCACCCCAATGTTTACAGCAGCAATGTCCACAATAGTCAAACTATGGAAAGAGCCCAGATGTCCATCGACAGATGAATGAATAAAGAAGATGTGGTGTATATGTATACAATGGGATATTACACAGCCATCAAAAAATGAAATCTTGGGCGCCTGGGTGGCTCAGTTGGTTAAGCGACTGCCTTCGGCTCAGGTCATGATCTTGGAGTCCCGGGATCGAGTCCCGCATCGGGCTCCCTGCTCGGCAGGGAGTCTGCTTCTCCCTCTGACCCTCCTCCCTCTCATGCTCTCTGTCTCTCATTCTCTCTGTCTCAAATAAATAAATAAAATCTTTAAAAAAAAAAAAATGAAATCTTGCCATTTGCAATGACGTGGATGGAACTAGAGGGTATTATGCTAGGTGAAATAAGTCAATCAGAGAAAGACAATATCATATAATCTCACTGATATGTGGAATTTAAGAAACAAGACAGAGAATCACAGGGGAAGAGAGGGAAAAAATAAAACAAGACAAAACCAGAGAAGGAGACAAACCATAAGAGACTTAATCTCAGGAAACAAACTGAGGGTTGCTGGAGGGGAGGGGTGTGGGGGGATGGGGTGGCTGGCTGATGGACTTTGGGGAGGGTATGTGTTATGGTGAGCACTGTGTATTGTGTAAGACTGACGAATCACAGACCTGTACCCCTGAAACAAATAATACACTATATGTTAATAAAAAAGAAAAAAACCTCTAAACAAAACACACACACACACAAAGAAATAAATATTTGGTATGCACTCCTAATAAAAACAAATAAATAGTGATCATAAAATCGCTCCCTGAGTTCAGAAGAATGGATAACCAAAGTAAGAATTTCAATTAAAAAATAAAAAATATTAAAAAGTATCAATAGAAGTTTTACTGAAAATGTACTGAAGAATACAATAACTGAACTGAAAAATACAAGGAGGACTTCAACATCAGATTAGATGAAGAAGAAAGGATCACTGCACTTGAAGACAGATTAGTGGAACTCAATTAGAGCAGCAAAAGAAAAAAGATGAAAAAATGAGTGGATACATTAAAGAACTTATAGGACAATATCAAGCAGACCAACATTCTTATTACAGAAACAAAAAGGGCAGGAAAATTACTGAAGAAATAATGGATAAAAACTTCCCTAACCGGGGGAAAGAAACAAGACATCCAGATCCAGGAAGCCCAGAGAGTTCTAAAAAAGATAAACCCAAAGGAATCCACACCAAGACACATTATAATTAAAGTGTCAAAGTTACAGACAAGGAAAAAACCTTAAAAGTAGGAAAGAAAATGAACATGTTACTGTGACTACAATAATTTGTTAAGGGACACAAAGATAAAAATATGTAAATTGTGGGGGTGCCTGGGTGGCTCAGTCATTGGGCATCTGCCTTCAGCTCAGGTCATGATCCCAGGATCATGGGATCAAGCCCTACATCGGGCTCCCTGCTCAGCAGGAAGCCTGCTTCTCCCTCTCCCACTCCCCCTGCTTGTGTTCCCTCTCTCACTGTGTCTCACTCTGTCAAATAAATAAATAAAATCTTAAAAAAAAAAAAAAAAAGATGTAAACTGTGACATCAAAAACATGTTGGGGGCTCCTGCGTGGCTCAGTCAATTGAGCATCCAACTCTTGGTTCAGCTCAGGTCATGATCTCGAGGCAGTGGGATCAAGCCCTGCATCCAGCTCCACGCTCAGCAGAGAGTCTGTTTGAGATTCTCTCTCCCTCTCCCTCTGCCCCTCCCCACTAAAATAAATAAATAAATCTTTTTCTTAAAAAACGACGTTGTAGGGAGACTAAAAATGTAGAGCTTTAGAATAAGCTCAAACTTAAGTTGCCTAGCAGCTTAAAATAGACTGTTGTACATTGTTTTAGGTAAGCCTCATGACAATCACAAAGCAAAAATCTATAGTAGATATATAAAAGATAAAGGAATCTAAATATACCACAAGAGAAAATCATCAAATCACAAAGACAGCAAGAAAAGAAGGAACAGAGGAATTACAAAGCAGCCAGAAAACAACTAACACAATTGCACACACACAAAAAAGGCAGTAAGTACATAACTACCAATAATTACTTTAAATGTAAATGGGCTAAATTCTCTAATCGAAAGACTCAGAGTGGCTGAATGGATTAAAAAAACATATCAAAACACATGAAACATTTCAAATGCAACATTCTCTCCAGATGTCCTTAACTGCTTTACATAGTAAATGTAAGGAAATTAAGGCCTAAACTTGTGGCTGAAATTTCAACATTCTAGAATAAGAAAAATATGAAGTCAATTTATCACAAACATATAAAACCTATTTTTGTAGGTATATCTGCTTTGTTTATCATAATATCATCTAAAACAAAAGTACATATTTATTTTTCAAAACTGTTATTCTGTTCTTCCTTCACTTACCCATTTATTTTTCTCCTCCTAAATGAAAATTAGGATCATTTACAAAGACTGCAACTTTATTTTTTCTTAAAGATTTATTTATTTGCGAGGTGCCTGGGTGGCTCAGTCAGTTAAGTGTCTGCCTTCGGCTTAGGTCATGATCCCAGGATCCTGGGATCAAGCCCTGCATCCGGCTTGATCCTTAGGAGAGGTTTCCTTAGGAAGGAGGAGACTTTCCTTAGGAAAGTCTAAAGAGGGAGTCTGCTTCTCCCTCTGCCTCTCCTCCTGCTTGTGCTCTCTCTTTCTCTGTCAAATAAATAAATAAAATCTTAAAAAAAAAAGATTTGAGAGAGAGAGTGCACATGCACCTTGTGCTTGTGCAAGCAGGGGGAGGGACAGAGGGAAAGAGAGAGAATCTCAAGCAGATTCCCCACTGAGCACAAAGCCCAACTTGGGGTCCAATTCCACAAGCCCAAAATCATGACCTGAGCTGAAATCAAAAGTCGGATGCTTAACCAACTAAGCCACCCAGGCGCCCCTTGCAACTTTAGAATTAGTATGGAAACTAAGCTTTTGTTCAACAGGAACATGACACTGTGTTGTACAAAGCCAATACAAATGAAATCTAATGAAAAGACTGATTCTTGGCTGCCTAAATGAATTGGCTATTTAAATAAAATATAACACATTAAACAGCTAAAAAACAATGGAAGGCAAAAAGATGTAAGACTATTTTCATCATAGTTTACGTATTCAATTCCATTGCTGTGAAGAAGATATCTGTAATTATATAACACAATAAATGCCATAGTAATCCACAAAAAGATGGGGCCTGGGTCAGCTAGGTTGGGTAAATTGGGAAAGGCCTTGTTGGAGGTGGACTTTGAGCAGGATGCTGAAGAATTATATTGTGTTTTAATGATGGTTACTATCTTATTTCCTTAGGAAAGTCTAAAGTTACAGAGGTAGAAACTGTTTCTTATTCACATCTGAATCCCAGTATTTAGCTCAGAACTTAGCTTTCAATAAATGTTACTGAATAAATGATTAAATACTTTAATGACCAAATGAGTGTATGAATAAACAAACTGGATTTGGAAAGGCATAGAAGATGGGAAAAAGACAAATACAGTGTGCCTGTTATTCAGGGATCTGAAATATATTCAGATAGAAGCTAAATGTCCCTGTCAAAATTAAAAAGAAGTAGAAACACAAACAGGCTTAGGGGCAACTCTGGTAGAGTGGTAAAGTTACAATTAACATCTACAGAGTTTCTTAAATTTTTCATCTCAATGGATTCTGTATTTTTAATTTGGAAAAGATTTCTAATATAAATTACTGAAAAAGCTTTTTTATTGAGGTATCAAATATTTTCTGAATCCAATAAAAAAATAAAGTGAGGGGTGCCTGAGTGGCTCAGTCAGTTAAGCATCTGCCTTTGGCTCAGGTCATGATCCCAGGGTTCTGGGTTTGAGCCCCGTATTGGGATCCCTGCTCAGCAAATGAAATTATTCATTTGAGAGAGCAAGAATGAGAGAGAGAAATGGTGCAGCTGTTATGGGAATTAGTACGGCAGTTCCTCAAAATACTAAAAATAGAATTTTCATATGATCCAGCAATTCCCCTTCTAGATATATACACAAAAGAAGTGAAAGCAGGGATTCAAACATATTTGTACATCCACATTCACAGCAGCATTATTCACAATAGCCAAGGAGTGGAAGCAACTTAAATGTCCACTGACAGACACAAAATATGATATACACATACAGTGAAATATTATTCAGCCTTAAAAAAAGAAGGCAACTCTGACATATGCTTCAACATGGATCAACTTTGGGGCGCCTGGGTGGCTCAGGAGGTTAAGCATCTGCCTTCAGTTCAGATCATGATCCCAGGATGCTGGGATCAAGCCCCACATTGGGCTCCCTGCCCAAAGGGGAGCCTGCTTCTCCCTCTCCCTCTGCCTGCCACTCCCCCTGCTTGTGCATGCACACACTGTCAAATAAATAAAATCTTTTAAAAAATGGATTAGCTCTGAAGACATTATGCTAAGTGAAATAAGTCAGACACAAATGGACAAAGTAGTCAGATTCATAGAACAGAAAGTAGAATGGTGGTTGCCACAGGCTGGGGGAAAGGAAGGATGTGTAGTTATTGTTTAATGGGCAGAGTTTTGGTTTAGGAAGATGAAAAAAGTTCTGATAATGGATGGTGCTGATGGTTGAATGACAATGTGAATGTACTTAATACCAACAAACAGTACACTTAAAATGGCTAAAATGATAAGTTTTGAGTATATTTTGGTAAAATTTTATATATTTGGTAAATTATGTACACTTTGCTACAATTAAAAAAAAGAAAAACAGCAAAGGCATATGCAGTTGACCTTTGAACAACGTGGGTTTGAACTGTGCAGGTCCACTTATATGTGGGTTTTTTTACAGTACAGTACCATAAATGTATTTTTTTTAAGATTTATTTATTTGAGAGAGAGAGCACGTGCGCGCACAAGTGGAGGGGCAGAGGGAGGGGTAGATAAGCAGACTCCTCCTCACTGAGCAGGGAGCCCAACACAGGGCTCGATCCCAAGACCCTCAGATCATGACCTGAGCCAAAATCGAGAGTAGGATGCTTAACTGACTGAGCCACCCAGGAACACCATAAACGTATTTTTTATTATTCTCTTAATGCCTTTTCTTATTGCCAGCTTAACTTATTGTGGGAATACAGTAATATAATACATATAACATACAAAACATGTGTTAATTGATTGTTTATGTTATCAGTGAGGCTTCCAGTCAACATCAGGCTATTAGTAGTTAAGTTTTTGAGGAGTCAAGAGTTGTACACAGATTTTCAACTGCACAGGGTGTCACACGCCTAACTTCTGTATTGTTCAAGGGTCAACTATACATAATCTCATGGAAAAATTTCCAAGACGTGCACTAATCAGAGAAAAATAGTAAATAATAGCATGATACCTTTTGTGCAGATTTAAAAAAATCAGCAATGATAAATTTTTCTCAAGCCATCAAAAACAGAAATTAATCAATTTACAACCTTCAGCTCTCATCTCTAGTTCAAAAATAATTTTTAGGGAAAACTTTGTTAACTAAAAAACACTTAAAAGCCTTTCATATGCTGTTAATTCAAGTAATTTAAGAAAGTTAAATAATTTTTCTTTTTTTAAAAGATTTTATTTATTCATTTGAGAGAGCGAGAATGAGAGAGAGAGAGAGAGAGAGCACACGAGAGGGGGGAGGGTCAGAGGGAGAAGCAGACTCCCCGCCGAGCAGGGAGCCCAATGCAGGACTCGATCCCGGGACTCCAGGATCATGACCTGAGCCGAAGGCAGTCGCCCAACCAACTGAACCACCCGTTTTATCTACTTTAAAATGTAAAAAAGAGGGGTGCCTGGGTGGCTTAGTTGGTTAAGTGACTGCCTTCAGCTCAGGTCATGATCCCAGAGTCCTGGGATCAAGTCCCACATCGGGCTCCCGGCTCAGCGGGGAGCCTGCTTCTCCCTCTGACCCTCTCCCCTCTCATGCTGTTTCTCTCTCTCTCAAATAAATAAATAGAATCTTAAAAAAAAATAAAATGTAAAAAAGATGTGGCGTTTAAATTAAGGAAATCAATTATTAGTCAGAATTGTACTCAACACTAGAAAAAGAAATCACTATTTGCGGGGCGCCTGGGTGGCTTAGACGGTTGAGCGTCTGCCTTTGGCTCGGGTCATGAATCCCAGGGTCCTGGGATCGAACCCCACATCGGGCTCCCTGCTGAGCAGGGAGCCTGCTTCTCCCTCTCCCTCTGCCTGCCGCTACCCCTGCTTATACTCTCTTTCGTCAAATAAATAAAAATCTTTAATTTGCTTCTCATAACTTGCTCCCTACCCCAGGTCCCAGAGTCAGCCATTTCAATGGGACCTCTAAAGCCCCTAACCCTGGAAAATACTACTTGTGTACTTCTTGCCCCAGCTACAAAGATAAGATTCCTGGAGAGATTCACAAAATCAAGCCAACTGATTTCACTGATCCTTTCTAAGGGACCTCTGTCTTCAAGTCTTTCACAGTAAGCTCCTCCTAACCCTTTGTATATATATTTAAGTTCCTTCTAGATCCACTCTATTCCCTTGCTACAAACATTATCAAGACTTCCTAAGCCTAAAAATAAGTTCCCTCAACCCTATCACCAATAAAATTATCTCTCCTTTGCTTCTCCGTCTCCCACTCCCCCGGCTTGTGTTCCTTCTCTCATTTTGTCTCTCTCTGTCAAATAAATAAATAAAATCTTTTTTAAAAAATTAATTAATTAAATAAAATCTTTAAGACAAAAGAAAAATAAAACAAGAAACCAGTATCTGTTATATAGATGCAAAAATCGTCAACAAAATACTAACAAACCAAACCCAGTATTATATAAAAAGAATTATATACCATGACTAAGATGTATCAAGAGAAGGAAAGGTTGGTTTAAGATCTGAAACTCAATGTATTATACCATATCAATAGAATAAAGGAGGGGCACCTGGGTGGCTCAGTCGTTGAGCGTCTGCCATCAGATGTTTTGCTCATAATCTATACATTGACACACACACTATAAATTTCCAAAGCAATCATTAATTTAAAAAACAAAAAGCAGAAGAGCATGTTTAGTATTATTTTACTCGTGCAAATTAAAACACACACACACACAGCCCTCTGTTTTAAAATCCATCTGGAAGGATACACAAGAAATTGCCAAAAGTGTGAGAGAGAATTTGAGAGATAGATGAGGAAAGACATTTTCCCTACTATTTGAATTCTGAACCATGTGTACGTATTATTTTTATTTTTCTTTAAACTTTAAACTCTGGAGATAATTTGAAGTTTTGACATTAATTTTAAAGAGCACATTCCATACCCACTGTGTCCATTTATCACCCTCTTCTCTACTAATATGTTATATAATCTGAATGTGCTCTCCCTTTAAGATTATCAAAGATCTCCTTGCCACCAAATCCATATACCTCTCTTCAGCTTTCATTCCACTAGTCATCTTGGCAAATCCTTCATGATAGTCTTAGTGTCTGTGATACTGCTCAACTGAGTTTTCTCCTAGATCTGACCTCTCCTTTCCTTCTTCTTCCTTCTATTCCTCTAAGTTAAAGTGTTTACCGTTATGCTATACTCAATCTCCTTCTCTCCCTACTTTGCAACTTCAAAGTGACATTCACTCTTGCGCTTTCAATTACAAACTCAATTCAAAGGCCTACAAGATATACAAATGCACCTCGGCCTTTCAGCTCAATTCTATTCCTACCATTTCAGATTTGCTGTGAAATTCTACTGAACATTTAAAGAAGTAACAATCTTTTTTTTTTTTTTTTTAAAGACTTTATTTATTTGACAGAGAGAAACAGCGAGAGAGGGAACACAAGCAGGGGGAGTGGGAGAGGGAGAAGCAGGCTTCCCACAGAGCAGGGAGCCCGATGTGGGGCTCGATCCCAGGACCCTGGGACCATGACCTGAGCCGAAGGCAGACGTTCAACAACTGAGCCACCCAGGCGCCACCAAGAAGTAACGATCTTTCACAAACTCTTCCAAAAAAAAGTGGGGGAACACTTCCCAACTCATTCTACCTGACCAGTTGATACCAAAACCAGACAAAAACAATAAAAGAAAACAAGAAACCAGGAGTGACTGGCTGGCTCAGTCAGGAGAACGTGTTACTCTTGGTCTCAGAGTTATGAGTTTGTGCCCCATGTTGGGTACAGAGACTACTTAAAAATAAAATCTTTAAGGGGCACCTGGGTGGCTCGTTAGGCGTCTGCCTTCAGCTCAGGTCATGATCCCAGGGTCCTGGGATCGAGCCCTGCATTGGGCTCCCTGCTCGGCAGGAAGCCTGCTTCTCCCTCTCCCACTCCCCCGGCTTGTGTTCCTTCTCTCACTTTGTCTCTCTCTGTCAAATAAACAAATAAAATCTTTTTTAAAAACATAAATTAATTAAATAAATAAAATCTTTAAGACAAAAGAAAAATAAAACAAGAAACCAATATGTTATATAGATGCAAAAATCATCAACAAAATACTAACAAACCAAACCCAATATTATATAAAAAGAATTATATACCATGACTAAGATGTATCAAGAGAAGGAAAGGGGGCACCTGGGTGGCTCAGTCGGTTGAGCTACTGCCTTCGGCTCAGGTCATGATCCCGGAGTCCCGGGATCGAGTCCCGCATCGGGCTCCCTGCTCGGCGGGGAGTCTGCTTCTCCCTCTGACCCTCCCCCCTCTCATGTGCTCTCTCTCTCTCATTCTCTCTGTCAAATAATAAATAAAATCTTTAAAAAAAAAAAAGAGAGAAGGAAAGGTTGGTTTAAGATCTGAAACTCGGTGTATTATACCATATCTACAGAATAAAGGAGGGGCACCTGGGTGGCTCAGTCGTTGAGCGTCTGCCTTCGGCTCAGGTCATGATCCCAGGGTCCTGGGATAGAGCCCTGCGTCGGGCTCCCTGCTCTGTGGGAAGCCTGCTTCTCCCTCTCCCACTCCCCCTGCTTGTGTTCCCTCTCTCACTGTCTCTCTGTGTCAAATAAATACATAAAATCTTTAAAAAAAATAAAGGACAAAAACCACGATTATCTTAATATACACAAAGAACATTTGACGAAATTCAACACCCCTTCATGATAAAAACACTAAACTAGGAATAGAAGAGAACTTCCTCAACCTGATAAAAAGTATCTATCAAAAACCCGTGGTTAACATTATACTTAATGGTGAAATACTGAAAGCTTTCCCCTTAGATCAGGTCCAAAACAAGCATGTCCACTCTCAGCACTTCTATTCAACATTATAGCGGAGGTTCTAGCCAGAGCAATTAGCCAAAAAGAGAGAGAGAGAAAGAAATAAAAAGCATTCAGATTGGAAAGGAAGAAGTAACACTATATTTAGTTTTATCATCATTTAGACGCAATAATCTTGTATATAGAAAATTCTAAGAAATCCACTAAAAAAAAACTATCAGAACACACAAGTTCAACAAGGCTGCAGGATACAAAATCAAAACAAAACTACCTGTATTTCTATACATTTGCATTGAGCAATCTGAAAATGAAATTAAGAAAACAAATCTGTTTACAATAGCATCCTAAGGACTAAAATACTTAGTCATAGCTTTAACAGAAGACATGCCAAACTTAGGGCGCCTGGGTGGCTCAGTTGGTTAAGCGACTGCCTTCGGCTCAGGTCATGATCCTGGAGTCCCGGGATCGAGTCCCATGTCAGGCTCCCTGCTCAGTGGGGAGTCTGCTTCTCCCTCTGACCCTCCCCCCCTCATGCTCTCTCTCTCTCTCTCTTTCTCTCTCTCAAATAAATAAATAAAATCTTAAAAAAAAAAAAAAGACATGCCAAATTTATACCCTGAAAACTACAAAACATTTTTTAAAGAAATAAGAGAAAATCTAAATAAATGAAAAACATCCCATGTTCAAGGTTCAAAAGACTTAAGATGGTACTCTACTCCTCAAACTGACATATGGATTCAATGCAATACCTGATAAAATCCTAGTTGTGTGTGCGTGTGTGTGTGTAAATTAACAAGCTGATCCTAAAATTCACATGGCAATTCAAGGGTCCCAAGTATTTTTAATTAATTAATCTTCACAAAAACCTAAGAAGTATATATAATTATTACTAGGAAGCATAAGTTCAGAAAAGTAACTTGTCAGAAGTCACAAAGGAGGCACTTGCAATTCTGTCTGACTCCAATACTTAATGACTTAATCTTTATACCTCTTCTAACTAAAACTGCTGCCTGATGTATGGTATGCACACATAAATATGTGCTGAATGGAGGCACCTGGGTGGCTCAGTCAGTTAAGCATCTGCCTTCGGCTCAGGTCATGATCTCAGGGACCCTGGATTGAGCCCCCGCGTTGGGCTCCCTGCTCAGTGGGGAGTCCGTTTCTCCCCACCTCCCCTCCAGCTCATGCTTTCAAATAAATAAATAAAATCTTAAAAAAAAAAATATGTGAACTGTATAATGTATATATTTAAATTATTAAATATAACATAAAGGCACAAAAGGATAAAATTATTATAGGTTGAATAGCATAGGTAAGACTTGGAAGTCAGAATTAGTTTGGGAGGATTCTGAAGGAATCACAGGGCCACAGGAAAACATCTTGTATGGAATAGTTTTCATCTTATTAAATGTTTTCTGTACCCTAGAGTTATTTAAACCAAAATGCTCAAATCTGATAGCAAGAGTAGCTATACCACCAAATATATGTAATTTCTTAAAGATACAAAAATAAAAACTCTACCCTTCTCTGTAGCACAGAACCACCAACAGTCTCAAAGTGGGTTTTCAAAGAATTAAGCAGATAAGGGATTGATAAACATTAAGTAGAGGCCCCCCACAGATTACAGACTCTAAAATTCAGTGCTTCATGAGATTTAACCACACAGTAATTCTAAGAGTAAAAACAAGGCACTGCTTGGCCAATTTAAACAAGCAGACCAGCATATAGTGCAGCTACTATTTATTTAAGTTGCTACCCTTAAAAATGAAGAACTCACTAAAATAATGGCTTACCTTCAAGTACTTGAACTGAGGCTAAAGAATGAATTACCACTAACTGTGAAGGAAGAATAGAGTTTAGAGGCCAACAGCCTCATCTTAATCATGACAGGAACAAAATGTCTCTAAAAGAATGCACAAACAGGAAAGGTGACACAATAATGAGACTTGTTATTTATTTCACAGGTAGCATTTTTAGTAATGCCACTGAAAATCCCTAATTTGGGTTATTATTTGTCATTTTCTTTCAGCATATCTATCATCTTGATCTATCTGAAGAACAATCACTGAAAAAATAACTTAAAATCTTGACATTCTACCTACCAAACATGTCAAAATCACTTCAAAAACTTGGGGATATAGGGACCTTAACAAGTCTTTATGAATGATTGACTGTAAGTTATTGAATAAGTCACTACCCAAGAAATTTGGTACCAAGCATTATCACCTGATTTCAAGGGCTTGTTTCCTTGGTTTTTATTTTTTTAAACATTTTACTTATTTATTTGTGAGAGAGAGCACAAGCAGGGAGGAGGGTCAGAGGGAGAGGGAGAAGCAGACTCCCCGTTGAGTAGGGAACTCGATGCAGGACTCAATCCTAGGACCCTAAGATCATGACCTGAGCAAAAGGCAGAGGCTTAACCAACTGAGCCACCCAGGCGCCCCACTGTTTCCTTGATTTAAAAAAAGGTGAATGTGGCAGTTCTTTCTACTCATGGATCCTGTCCTAGTGCTTTAATAAAACCACCTTTTTGCGCCGAAAATACATAAGTACGTAAAATAAAAAAGGTAAATGCATTTACCAGCACACGCACAATTCTTTATTTCCCAGTTTATACTCAGCCTCAGGACAAATGCGTAACAAAATCCAAACACATTTTGAGTAATAATTAAATTATAGTCATTTATTGAGTCCTGGGATACTATCCTAGGTACCTCACACGCATTAAAGGTTATCCTCCGAATAACTCTATATCACTATTTTATACTATTTTTATCACTAATCATTATTTTAACGATTTGTATCACTATTTTACATGTTCGTAAACTTATTCAAAATCAAACAATTGGTAAGTTCTTCCTAGGTTGGTAAATGTCTATGTTCTGAATTGCAGCTCGAGATGCGTGACTCCAAAAATACATTCTTTTGGGCGCCTGGGTGGCTCAGTCGGTTAAGCGGCTGCCTTCGGCTCAGGTCATGATCCCCGGGTTCTGGGATCGAGTCCCGCATCGGGCTCCCTGCTCTGCGGGGAGCCTGCTTCTCCCTCTCCCTCTGCCTACTTGTGTTCTCTCTCTCTCTGTCAAATAAATAAATAAAAAATCTTTAAAAAAAAAAAATACATTCTTTGATTCATCTACAATCCACAGCCCCCCAACAGGAAAAAGTAAAGACAGAAGCATAAAACTTTCACTTTCTCCTAGATAATACTTATATCTTAATATGCTATAGTGACTAAATACAAGAACATTAGAGTCAGGCTGCCTGGATTCAAAACAGCTCTACCACTTACGTGATAGGTGGTAGTTATCATCCTGTTACCTCATCTGTAAACTGAGGATAATAGTACCTATCTCGTAAAAGTGTTAAGATTAAATAAATCCGTGCGTGTAATAGGCTTGAAACACAGTCATCGTACAGAAGGAAACATCAGCTCTGCCGGAAGGGAAAGTGGCAAATAATAAGGATTTCCAAACAAAATATTTTTTTCTGGACAAATAACAGAAGGATCACTCCGCAACAAAACAGTAGCCTGGCGGGGGAGGGGGCGTAAGGCGTAAGAGGCGGAGGGGCACGGAGGCCGGTCCTCGTGTAGAGGTCCCGGCTGTGGGGCCCCGTAGGGGGGAGACAGCGAGAACGGAGCCTCCTCCCAGCGTGTTCAGGGTGAGGAAGACGCTTTCGAGGGACCGGGGGGCGGGGGGGACCAGAGCCCATCGGCTGACGAAAAATAACGAAGGAGCGCCCGAGAGCATAAAGGCCTCACCCCGGTGCGAAGTGGGCCGGCCTGGGACTGGGGGCGAAAGCCCACCACGGCGTCAGGAGGCGTCCAGCGAAGTCCCAAAGGGCCCCACTCCCGCGTTGGGAGGCGCCCCGCCTGCCAGCTTCCTGGGGCGTCCCGAAAGGCCCACCCCGGTGTCCGGAGACGCTCACCTAACATCCTCAGGGGCTACCCCGACGTCCCGCCCGAAGGGCCCACCCCGGCGTCCGGAGAGATCCGCCTCCGCGCCGAGAGGGCTCTACCCCCCCGTCAGAGGCGCCCCTCCAGGTGAGAAGCGGGCCGCGGCCCCCGGGGGAGAAAAAAGGAGGCGGGAAGAGGGCGGGCTGGAAGTGAGCGGAGGCGGCAGGTACTCACCGACCGGCCGGGGCCCTCTGCCGAGCCCCTCCTCCGGGGCGCTGCGGGTCGCGAGCGTTCGCAGCACGTCAGGAGCGCGGGGCGGGGGGAGAGGGGGCGGCACGCGCGCGAAGCTGAGGCACCGCGGGGAGGAGTCGCGCTCTCCGGGCGGGTGTGGGCGCGTGCGCCGGCGTCCGGGGACGCAACCAACCCGCACCGCGGGGGGAAGCCGCGGCCAGGTCATACCACTGCGCTCGGGCTGGAGCGCGCCATCACTGGAGTAGGATTTGATCTTCCAGCGCAGTGTGGGGCCCTCCCCGCGTGCTCGGAGTGGGCTTGTTCGCTGTATCATTTGTTAGCACGTTGAGGGAAACCAAAGAGTAACAACAGGGCGCTCAAAACACTACAGTGAACCCCTTCAGAGTCTCCTCTGCCACATCAACCCTCCTCCGGCCCTTTGTCTGCATATAGAGTTATACTGAAATGGTCTCTTCATATGACTACTTGAAAACTATGTCCTGATCGTAAATGTTAACAATCTGACCATTTCCAGGAAAGGAAGGAATCTGAGAAATGTAAACTCTTAGAGGTGTCAGTTGGCAGTGTAAGATTAGAACAGCCACTTTTGGTGAAATTTTAAATGTGCGTTTTATGATCCAGCAACTTCATGTCTAGAATACAGAAAGAAACTCCTACAGGTGTGCACAAGAAGACAAGTTCATGTTCGAGCCTGCTTCCTTGTGAAAAATGTAAACAACGATAATGTGCAATAAAATATAGATGAATAGGGTGCCTGGGTGGCTCAGTTGGTTGGGCGACTGCCTTCGGCTGGGGTCATGATCCCAGAGTCCCGGGATCGAGTCCCGCATCGGGCTCCGTGCTCAGTGGGGAGACTGCTTCTCCCTCTGACCCTACCCCCTCTTGTGCTCTCTCTCTCTCTCAAATAAGTAAAATATAATCTTAAAAAAAATGAATAAAACGTGATATGTTCCCATGATAAAATGTTACAACAAATAAAACTAATAAATGAGTCCTATACGTATCAACATTTGATAGCTCATAGGAGTTATAAATAGCAACATGCCAATTATGTGCACTGTGAAACGACTTATGTAAATTTAACAGAATCACAGTATATACTAATGAAAAAATATATGTGTTAAGTATAGAAAATGAACTAGATGGATATGGGGATATGCACTATGATAATAAAAGGGCAGGAGGGGGGTAGGAGTAGGATTGGGAGGGGGGATAAACAGGACTTCAGGTACATCTGTCATGATTTCTTTTTTTTAACAAAGAAGGAACCTGGGGCTCCTGGGTGGCTCAGTTGGTTAAGAGTCTGCCTTCTGCTCAGGTAATAGACCTGGGGTCCTGGGTTGATCCCCACATCTGGCTTTTTGCTCAGCGCAGAGTCTGCTTCTCCCTCTGCCCCTCTCCCCCACTCGTTCTCTCTCACTTGCACTCCCTCTCAAGGAAATAAAATCTTTAAAAAATAAAATATAAAAGAAGAAACCTAAATGTAAACATAACAAAATATGTTAATTAGGTAGTGGAACTATTTACATTATTCTTAGTATATGTGCTGCAGTAGCAAGCGCTAGTTATATTATTCTTAACATTTTCTATAACATTTTTTTAAAGATTTTATTTATTTATTTGAGAGACAGCAACAGAAACAGCGAGAGAGAGCATGAGCCAGAAGGAGAGGGAGAAGCAGTCTCCCCAAAGAGCAGCGGGGCTCGATCCCAAGACCCCGGGATCATGACCTGAACCGAAGGCAGATGCTTAACCAACTGAGCCACCCTGGTGCCCCTTCTGTAACATTTAATTCTGGAATGACCTTTTCTTATCCTCCCAAGTCACCTACCTCCAACTGATCCTCCGAAATCCAACTCAACCATTTATTCCTTTGTGTCCTCCAACCCTGACGCTGAAAAGGGCCCTTGAGTTGGCTAAACAATACAAATGGACAAGAAGTCAAACAGGAATTCCAAGCAAGGCTTTATTGGGGCTTATGCTACAGCACAAGGAAGATAGCACAAAGGAAAGAGTCTTCAGGCTAGCCCCCTGAAGAGAGGTCAGGGAGGGCTTTAAAGCCCCTGACCTCTCTTCAGGGGGCTAGCTTTAAAGAGGTTAACCAGGGCCGCCTGGATGGCTCAGTTGTTGAGCGTCTGCCTTCGGCTCAGGTCATGATCCCAGGCAGGGTCCTGGGATCGAGCCCCGCATCGGGCTCCCTGCTCGGGAGCCTGCTTCTTCCTCTCCCACTCCCCCTGCTTGTGTTCCTTCTCTCGCTATGTCTCTGTCAAATAAATAAAAATTAAAAAAAAAAAAAGAGGCTTAACCAACTGAGCCATCCAGGCGCCCCTGGAATATATATTTAAGGTCTTCTACAGTCTCACAGGAGTAGGATGACTTCAGGTCTTCTAGATGGTCTTGTGGATATTCGGGAAAGAGGAATTTTAATCTGGAAAGATGTGCCCAGTTAGGGACTCCTTGTAAGTTGACTGCATTTGGAGTGGCCAGAGGGTCTCTTGGTAGGGATCCTTCCATTTAGGCAACAGTTGGTTCTCTGGGGAGTTTTCTTTATAAGTTCTAAGAAGGACCTGATCTCCTGGGTTAACCTGTGGATGGGGTCCTCTTTTCTGCCTCATCCTTGGTGGGGGCTGGTAGTATTTTGTTTGCAAGGTCTGATATTGCTTTATGTACTTGACCTAGATTAATTATATATTGTAAGCTCTGGCTCACTTCTCTAACAGCAGGAGTAGTCTAATCTAAGGTTCATGAGTCTCCTGAAATGAGACAGAGCAGGGACTAAACTCAGGTCCCCTCAAACCTCACTGCAAAATCCAGCATTCCTTGGCTCTCCATAGAAAGAAAAGCTAAAACTCTATGCAGCGCAGTAGTATATCTTGCAGGAATGTGGAAACAAGATGTTTATGGAAAGGAAGGACTCAGCTATGAAGACTGGTGAAGACTGGATCAAACCAGTCTATGCCAAGATGGCCACCAATGCTGACTTTTCACCGCCTTTTCCCCTCATTATAATACTAAGGGTGGAGATTTCACATGCTAATTAGACATGTGAGACATGAAGAAGCATGACCCTTAAGTGCACAGGTGTCAAGAATTTCCTACCTCTACATGTTTAAATGTCACCCTTTTCCTGCCTAAGTCTCCTTAGAGGTTGGTATCACACTTTTCTGGCAACTCCACCAGGACTCCCGGAGGATGTCTGGGACCCATGCGGATGGACAACTGGATGCAACCCCTTCGGAGCTGACAAGCAGCCACCTAAACCTTTGGTTCAGTGTCACCGTGCTAGGTAAGTCAGTCTCCAGCATCCCAGGGGGTACCCACTACTCTCATTCAGGTAACATTTTTCCCCTTTGCCCTTCCTTCCCAATTTCCTTCCCTCCTCCTTTAACTTCACTCTTCTTTTCCATGCTTTTCCTCCTCCTTCTTATACTCTACTAATGGGATGGCTACAAGATAGCTACAGCTTAACTCCTCTCAGCCTGTGAGAACATGGTCCCTCTGGTAGGGAACTAACCAGTAGAGGTGGGAAAGGCTCACCTCACACCATGCAGACCTTGGTCAAACAGGCGGTCCCTAACCAGGGACTAGTAAGAGTGATGGAGATAGGGCGCCTGGGTGGCTCAGTTGGTTAAGCAACTGCCTTCGGCTCAGGTCATGATCCTGGAGTCCCGGGATCGAGTCCCGCATCGGGCTCCCTGCTCGGCAGGGAGTCTGCTTCTCCCTCTGACCCTCCTCCCTCTCATGCTCTCTGTCTCTCATTCTCTCTCTCTCAAAATAAATAAATAAAAAAATTAAAAAAAAAAAAAAAAAAAAAGGGGAAGGAAAAAAAATCCTCACACATTTTAGTCTAATATTTAGAATTTTGACCGCCCCAGGAAAACCTTTTGGTTTTTTTTTTTTTTTTTTTTTCTCTTTCTCCTCTCATTCCCTGGTTCCAAGTTGTATGAATAGAAACCGGTAAGGGATGGGTTGAAAAAATTGACTCCCTTGGCCTGATCACCCCAATGGGCAGTGGACAGAGTGCCTCCCTCCACTGCCCCTTGCTTGGTTTCTTTTCCTCCTTCTCTTTCTCCCTCTCCTCTTCCGGCTTCCCCTGCTCTGCCCCCTGCCCGCTTTCAATGTGGAGACTCCCTGTTTTGTTACCCTCTTTAAAACTTCTTGGTACTTCTTCCCTCTGTCCTGTCTGTGGAGGGGATGTGTGGGCTTCTTTGTCACTGTGCCAGTCGAATTTGTCACCCGGTTAGATCTCATTGACTTCTGTGAAGATTGCCCACTATACCAACAGACCTGGAGTCTGCAGAGAAAAGGGCATTGCTTGTCATGATTTTATTATCCAATCTGCTTTAGACATTAGTAGAAAATTACAAAAGTTAGAGGCCAGCCCTCAGACTCCACTGTCAACCCTGATGGAAGAGGCCTTCAAGGTCTATAATAACATGGACAAGGCAGAGGAAGCTAATAGAGCTAGGAAATTGGCCAAAAAGATGCAGCTTTTGGCTCCCCGAATTCATCCACCCACCAGCTCCAGGTGACCTTAGGAGGTCCAGGAGACCAGACAACTGATAGGGAATTGTCAACCTGGGATGAAACCAAGGCAGTTATTGCCAGGAAGGACACTGGAAAAGGGAATGTCCTGACTGCCCCTGCTATGGGACACCCAAGGGCAGCCCTGGCCAACCCCTGCTTCTTGCTCATCTCTGGAATGAGAATGCACATACCAGTTGAGGAGACCCGAGTCCAGAGTTGCTCTCTCTCAACCCCAGTACAATTCTCCTGCTTGCTTCCTTGGCTGCTGGGACATTTGATCACCCATGGTATACTAGAGTTATTTGCTGTATGTATCTATCTCTTTTATAAGACTTGTGAGCTTTCTGAAGACATGATCCATGTAACTCCAGCAAGTAGCAAAGAGCCTGGCCAAAAGCAAACATTCAATACATGTTGACTGAATTGAATTTGGAAGGGGAGATCAAAAATGTCTCAAGGCCAGAATTCTCAAAAATGTCTGCAAGGCCAGAATTCTTACTTCAGAGAAGAATGCTGATTCAGTTGTTGTTGGCAGCCATCTTGTAACCAGCCATTGATAAGCATCTTCTAAAATGGCCCTCAATCATCCCACCTCCTGGCATTCACACTCTTTAGGATGGGCTGTACTTACTTTTTAAAAAATATAATGAGGCAGAAGTAATGGGATGCATTTCCAAGACTAGGTTATAAAAAGACTGTGGTTCCCTGGTTTCCTTCCTGGGCATTTTCACCCTCTACATTTGCTCACTTTGGGGGACTCCAAATGCCATGTCAGGAGGCAGTCATGTGGAGAGACCCATATGGGAGAGAATTCCACCTCCACCACCACCCCCACAAGGTGCCAGTTCACTACAACCTCATAAGAGACTTTAAGTCAAACGCAACACCTGGGGGCGCCTGGGTGGCTCAGTCGTTAAGCATCTGCCTTCAGCTCAGGTCATGGTCCCAGGGTCCTGGGATCAAGCACTGCATCAGGCTCCCTGCTCAGGGGGGAGCCTGCTTCTCCCTCTCCTACTCCCCCTGCTTGTGTTCCCTCTCTCACTGTCTCTCTCTGTCAAATAAATAATCTTTAAAAAATTTTTTAAAAAAAAGGCAACACCTGGCTAAGCCATACCCAAATTCCTGACCCACAAAAATTATGTTTATTATTTAAGATTTGGGATAATTTGTTATATAACAACAGATAACTAATAACACAGCTTTGAAGAGGAAAATATAGAAAATAACAGGGTGAGAGCCCTGATCATATAGACCTGGAAACCATTCAACTTCTGGACTTTCTGGGGCACCTGGGTGGCTCAGTTGGTTATGTGTCTAACTTTGGCTCAGGGTCCTGGGATTGAGCTCCATGTTGGGCTCTGCGATCAGCAGGGAGTCAGCTTGTCCCTCTGGCCCTCCCCCTGCTCGTGCTTTCCCTCTCTCTGTCTCAAATAAATAAAATCGTTAAAAATAAAAAAATTTTTAAAAACTTCTGGATTTTCTATAATGTGAAATAATAAATGCCCTTAATATTTACATCGGTCATGTTTTGTTACCTGCAGTAAACAACATTCCAAATGGTATAAATCTGAATGTCCATCAGTAATGGAATGATATATTACATAGTATTGTATATTCATAGAATAATATAGAACAATTAAAATAAATGAACTAAATTTACATGTGCCATCATGGATACATCTCAAAACATGATACTAACTTTAAAAGGCAAGTTGCAGGATGATGCAAGCTCCATGAGAATAGGACTTTATTCTCTACATTGCTGTATCCCCAGTACTTATAAGAATGACTAGCACATAGTACAGAAGAATGAATGACATGCTCAGCATGATTCCACTTATGTGAACACAAACTCTTACACAAATAATATCACATTTTTTAAAGTAACAGATACATGTAGAAGTATTTTCATAGGCCTGGGAGGATACATGGATACGTTAATAAGCAGAAAATATAGGATACTTCTGAAAAGGGAGCTAGAGGTCTAAAATTGGGATCAAAGAGAACCTTACTATATTCTTAATGTCCTGATTTTATTTTTAGAGCTAATGTAATTAAAAATGAATTAACTATGGGGCGCCTGGGTGGCTCAGTTGGTTAGGCGACTGCCTTCGGCTCAGGTCATGATCCTGGAGTCCCTGGATCGAGTCCCACATCGGGCTCCCTGCTCGGCGGGGAGTCTGCTTCTCCCTCTGACCCTAACCCCTCTCATGTGCTCTCTCTCATTCTCTCCCTCTCAAATAAATAAATAAAATCTTTAAAAAAATAAAAAATAAAAATGAATTAACTATGTATTTTAAAGCAAAGCAATCACCAGAGAACTTTTAGTGATTGCTACATCCAAGTTATCTAATGTTTCTGTGCTGATCTCTCTCTCTAAAGCTTCTCTTGCCATTTCTGCATAGAATTTCTTGTCATTTTTAAAGTGGACCATTTATTGGGGTGCCTGGATGGCTCAGTCGTTAATTAAGCGTCTGCCTTCAGTTCAGGTCATGATCCCAGGGTCCTGGGATCGAGCCCCGCATCGGGCTCCCTGCTCCGCGGGAAGCCTGCTTCTCCCTCTCCCACTCCCCCTGCTTGTGTTCCCTCTCTCGCTGTATCTCTCTCTGTCAAATAAATAAAATCTTTAAAAAATAAAAAAATAATAAAGTGGGCCATTTATTAATATTGGGGAAATCGTTTATTTACAACTCCTCATGTTCCACGTGGAAGCACTAGTGTAAAAATCCTGGCACCTCTTCTCCTCCTCACTTATTCCTCCCAGAACAGGGCTGACTTATATGTCTGATAGGCTTCAGAGAAGGAACTGCACATTCTCACTCAGCCCTTCCCTCAGTATCTCCCAGATCTGCCCACCTGCATGAAGCACGAAGCACACATTCTCTCCTCTTTTCTACTATAATTTTGGTGGCACTTCACATCACCCCTCACTTCACCCATCTCCTCCAAGAAAAGCCAAGACTGGGGAGCCTGGGTGGCTCAGTCAGTTAAGTGTCTGACTCTTGATTTTGGCTCAGGTCATGATCTCAGGGTTGTGAAATTGAGACTTGCATAGGGCTCTTCATTGGGCGTAGAGCCTGCTTTGAGAGTCTCTCTCTCCCTCTCCCTCTGCCCCCTCCCTCCCCCCTCCCTCTGCCCCCTCCCTCCTAGAAAAAAAAGCCGAGACTGTTTAGATGTGCCTATTATGAGGAAAGTCCATCCAGTTCAGGGTTGAAGTATAAGCAAGCTTACTTGGCTAACACACTAATCTCTTTTTTTTTTTTTTTTTTAAGATTTTTATTTATTTTTTTGACCGAGACAGACAGCGAGAGCAGGAACACAAGCAGGGGGAGTGGGAGAGGGAGAAGCAGGCTTCCCGCAGAGCAGGGAGCCCGATGTGGGACTCGATCCCAGGACCCCGGGATCATGACCTGAGCCGAAGGCAGACGCTTAACGACTGAGCCACCCAGGCGCCCTAACACACTAATCTCTTAACTGGTTCCAGTCTTGGGCAGGGGACAGAAGTATTATTTATAAACCTCCTCAAACCACAGTAACTAGGAAGCTTTTTTCACTTTTTTTAAAATGTAGGGCTATACATGTCTACTCATGTAAAACTGTAACAAAAGAACAGTGCCACAGCACATGTGCACAGCAACCAAGAAAACGCTAGGTGAGTTTCAGGTATATATCCACATTACTTATGTTAGTCATGGTGTGAGGTTTTTTTTGTTTGTTTTTGGGGTTTTTTTGTTTTTTGTGTTTTTTTGCTCTTAGCATTTATTACAGGTTCTGTGTGCTTTTTAATCTATATTTGTAAGGAATATACACCATGAGATAGTGGTTCTTGATTCCGTTTTGAAATAAAAATTTCCTTCTCTTTTTTAAAAGCTTCAAAATCGGGGCACCTGGGTGGCTCAGATGGTTAAGCATTTGCCTTCGGCTCAGGTCATGATCCCAGGGTCCTGGGATCGAGTCCCGCATCAGGCTCCCTGCTGGGCGGGGAGCCTGCTTCTCCCTCTGCCTTTGCCTCTCTCTCTCTCTGACTCTCATGAATAAATAAATAAAACCTTTTAAAAATAAAAGCTTCAAAATCAGTTTAATCGAACAACAGCTTGAGACTGCAAGCAACCTATTTTAACCCTGTGATAATTGGGGCACCTGGGTGGCTCAGTTGGTTAACCAGCTGACTTGATTTCAGCTCATTCTCTCTCTCAAAAATAAATAAATCTTTTTAAAAACTGATAATTAACAAATACTCATCTCTGTGAATCTGGATTTTTCTAGGTATTCTGAATCGAATTAAGAGAGAGATATTCCTTCAATAATACAAAAACATACATACATAAGTTTATTCATTGGTAGGATGCCTGAGTGGCTCAGTTAAGCATCTGCCTTCAGCTCAGGTCATGATCCCAGGGTCCTAGGATTGAGCCCTGCATCAGGCTCCCTAATGAGCCTGCTTCTCCCTCTCCCTCTCCCTCTCCAGCTCCCCCTGTTCGTGCTCTCTCGCTCACTCTCTCTGTCAAATAAATAAAATAGTAAAAAAAAAAAAAAAAAAGATTATTCATTGGTGATTTTTTTAAAGATTTTATTTATTTGACAGAGAGAGAGATAGTAAGCACAAGCAGAGGGACCGGGAGTGGGAGAAGCAAGCTCCCCATTGAGCAGAGAGCCCAATGTGGGCTCAATCCGAGGACTCCAGGATTATGACCGGAGCTGAAGGCAGACACTTAACCGACTGAGCCACCCAGGCACCCCTCATTGGTGATTTAAAAATACTGGAAATAGGGGTGCCTGGCTGGCTCAGTCAGTAGAGCGTGCAACTCTTGATCTCAGGGTCATGAGTTCAAGCCCCACACTGGGTGTGGAGCATACTTAAATTTTTTTTTTAATTTTTTAATAAATAATAAAATAAAAATACTGGAAATAACCAGATACCCATTCATAGGAAAACAGAACATCCAATTAATGGAATATTATGCAGAGCTAATATGCAGCAGCAAAACAAACAAAAACCACATATACACACACAAGGGGCAACTTTGAAACTATGAACTGCTTATCTACTGGGAGTGGACAGACTCAAAGTGGAAAGAATGATGGACGAGTAGCCATTGGAATGGGATAGAAATGTGAGGAGGGGAGATACCTCTGTGTGAAAATAAATAAAGGAAACCTCATCTAAAACGAAGTTGAGAGGCCCTGCGGGGAGAGCTCTCACCCAGATAACACCATAAAAAGCATACCTTGCATTCCTCAACTGGAAGAAGCTTCCCCGTGCATATCCCAGCAGGAAGCAGGCAGAATTTCTCCTTGCCAGCAATAGCCTAGCCAATGAGAACTCAGCAAAACACCACTTCCAGCTTCCTCTTTTCTCCTATAAAAGTAAGCTCTCTCCTCTGTTCTTAGGGCTTGCCTACCACTCACCATAGTTTGCTTGTCCTGAATTATAATTCCTCTGCTATTCCCAAGTAAACTCATTTTGCTGGTAAAATAACGGGCTCTTCTGTTTTTTTAAGGTCAATATAAGTTAAAGCCTTTATTGTAGTTCTAGTTTTAGAACCTTGTTAACATTTCCTAAAAAATAAAATCAATAAGGATGGGGGGGAAACTCTAAATGGAATAAAAATAGAAATAAATAAACCGAACTGTATTGCAATTGAATAATATAACCATACTGAAGAGGGGGGGGAAAAATTCACACTGAAAAAGAAAAAAAAACCACAAATGCATACAAATGCATAATACACACCCACACACACGTGTGTGTATGTGTTTATACATATCCTAAGTCTATATACTAAGAGAACTAGAAGCAATGACACCACAATAGGAATGAGAACATCTAGACCCCAGATCTTGGTTTTTAAAACCATTCCCTGCTGTACAAAGCTAGGACTCCTCAGAAAAATGGCTGACTCTGGGGAAAGAAGAAGAGCCTGGATCATCTGATTGTGAAAGAAAGTAAACATATGCACAAAGAGGGATGCCTGGGTGGCTCAGTCAGTCAAACGTCTGCCTTTGGCTCAGGTCATGCCCAGAGTCCTGGGATCAAGTCCCACATCGGGCTCCTTGCTCCCTGGGGAGCCTGCTTCTCCCTCTGCCTGCCCCTCCCCCTGTTTGTGCATGCACATGTGCGCTCTCTCTCTCTCTGACAAAATCTTAAAAAAAAAAAGATATGCTCAAAGAAAACTGAAAACATGTCAAACATGTGGAGCCAATTTGGAGGGGTTTCTAGGGTCAAATATGGGACAATATAAAAATCAAAATAAATAATGATAGTCATGGACTGTAACTCATTAAAATAATTCTTGAATCTATATTGATATAAGTACATAAATAAATAATGGAGAAGGGACAGCTCTTCCATTAGGTGAAATGTCAAATGTAGAAAGAATGATGAAATTAGAAAACCACCATTTAGCAAGCAACAGAGTAATAATTAAGGAAGTGTCATCAATGAATACTAAAACTAGTGGATACTAGGTCGATAACTAACAAGATATTTATATACTCTCAAAGAATTTCCTTATAAAATCATTTTTTTTAAGATTTTATTTATTTATTTGAGACAGAGAATGAGAGAGAGCACATGAGAGGGAGGAGGGTCACAGGGAGAAGCAGACTCCCTGCCAAGCAGGGAGCCCGATGCGGAACTCGATCCAGGGACTCCAGGATCATGACCTGAGCTGAAGGCAGTTGCTTAACCAACTGAGCCACCCAGGCACCTGAAAATGTCCTTGTTTTTAAGAAATGTACATTAAGGGGCACCTGGGTAGCTCAGTCAGTTAAGTGTCTGCCTTGGCTTGGTCAGGATTCCAGGGTCCTGGGATCAAGCCCCACCCATGTCGGGCTCCCTGCTCGGTGGGGAGTCTGCTTCTCCCTCTCCTTCTGACCCTTCCCCCTGCTCATGCTCTCTCACACTCACTGTCTCTCTCTCAAATAAATAATTTTTTAAAGATTTTATTTATTTGACAGAGAGAGAGCACAAGTAGACAGAGCAGTAGACAGAGGGAGAGGGAGAAGCAGGCTCCCCACTGAGCAGAAAGCCCAAAGCAGGGTTTGATCCCAGGACCCTGGGAACATGACCTAAGCCAAAGGCAGACACTTAACCAACTGAGCCACCCAGGCACCCCAATAAAATCTTTAAATTAAAAAAAAAAGAAATATACAATATAGTAAAATGGAAAAGTGGCATCATGTCTACAAATGGACCTCAGGTAGTTCAAAAAAATATTATCTATAAAGCAAGTGCAGAGAGAATGATGGCATTAAAGTAGTAAATTTTAACATTTGGGAAATCCAGATGAAGGTTATATGGGAATTCTTTGCACTATTCCTTTAACTTTTCTATAAGTCTGAAATTATGCCAAAATAGAAAGTTAAAAGAACAGGAGTAAATTACATGATGGCTCTGATACAAAGACTTCAATTGCCACCTATAATACCCAAATGCAAAATTTTGTCTTTATCTGGACTGCCTCATTGTTCAAATTAATTGATTTTAGAAAGCTACCACTTTTAATCTCTTTCAAACATTAGGAATCTACATAGAATCATGTTTGGAAAAAAGAGTTCTTTTACTAAACAAAGTAAACACTGTTTTAGTTCAGTTTCTAATCCACAGTTTGAGAAACTGAATCACAGTGAGGAAAAGTGGCTAATGATTTGCCCAAAGTCACACAGTTATAAACAAAGTTGGGACTGTCAAATACACAGAGTTAACCCACAAGAAAATGTCAGCGATAAACAAGCACTAGAACAAAGGTAGAGGGGGCATCTGGGTGGCTGTCGGTTGAACCGCTGACTCTTGATTTGAGCTCAAGTCATGATCTCAGGGTTGTGAAATGGAGCCCCTCATCGGGCTCTGTGCTCAGCAGGGAGTCTGCTTGAGGTTCTGTCTCTCCCTTTGCCCCTCCCCCTGCTTGTGCCCTCTCTCTCACTCTCTAAAATAAATAAATCTTTTTTTCAAAGATTTTATTTATTTGACAGAGAGAGAGACAGTGAGAGAGGGAACACAAGCAGGGGGAGTGGGAGAGGGAGAAGCAGGCTTCCCGAGGAGCAGGGAGCCCGATGCAGGGCTCAATCCCAGGACCTGGGATCATGACTTGAGCCGAAGGCAGACGCCCAACCTACTGAGACACCCAGGCGCCCCAATAAATAAATCTTAAAAAAAAAAACAAACAGGTGTAGAGCATCATGAACCATTAAAGAAATACAAAATAAAAGTCCCACAGCACGTTTGTTAAATTAACAAAAACAAAACAGACAAAACTCAATGGTAACAGGACTGTGAGAAAATAAGTATATTTCTTCATTGTGAATGCACTATAAACAAGTGTAATCTTTCCAGAGAGAAATTTGGCAATAGCTATCAAGAATTATAAAAATGATCATACTCCCAACCTGAGTAATACCACACTGGGGAATACATCTCATGGAGACGATTCAAAAGAGAGAACAGACTTGAACAAAGATGCCTGTAACCAAACAGTACATTTGCTAAAAACTAGAAACAATCCAAATGCTCACCCATGGGAGAGAGGCTAACTTGAAACAGGCCATGGTAGAGCAATACAATAACAGTTATTACATTACCACAGGGAATATCAACAAGAGGACCTTGTAGGAATGTGGCAAGAACCCTATCAAATAAGGATAAGCTAAAGACAGTAGAATCCCAAGAGACCCATACACAATGCTGACAGCTAACAGACGATGTGTATGTAGGTGTCAAAGAAGAATTTGCAATAAGTAGATAATCTGGAGTTGGAATCTTCAAAAAAAAAATATATATATATGGCTTTTGGGGCATCTGGGTAGCCCAGTCATTGAGCGTCTGCCTCCGGTTCAGGTAATGGTCCCAGGGTCCTGGGATCGAGCCCCGTATCAGGCTCCCTGCTCAACGGGGAGCCTGCTTCTCCCTCTCCCACTCCCCCTGCTTGTGTTCCTTCTCTCGCTGTGTCTTTCTCTGTCAAATAAATAAATAAAAAATATATGACTTTTATTATTTAGTGAAATCCATGTACAAGAGAAATGGGAGGGGTGACCATGGTCAGAAGCCAGGGACTACGACCCCTCAATCCTGAAACACAATGTGACAGCTTCTCTCTCTTTTTTAAAATAACTTCATTGATACCCTACAACCCAGCAACTGTACTCGTAGGTATTTACCCAAAGGATACAAATGTAGTGATCCAAAGGGGCACCTGCACCCCAATGTTTGTAGCAGCAATGTCCACAATAGCCAAACTATGGAAAAAGCCCAGATGTCCATTGACAGATGAATGGATAAAGAAGATGTGATAGATAGATATATAAAATGGAATATATATATAATGGAATATTATTCAGCCATCAAAAAGGATGAAATCTTATCATTTGCAATGACATGGGTGGAACTGAAGAGTATTACACTAAGGGAAATAAGTCAATCAGAGAAAGACAATTACCATATGGTTTCACTCATGTGGAATTTAAGAAACAAAACAGAGGATCATAGGGGAAGGAGGGAAAAATAAAATAAGACAAAATCAGAGAGGGAAACAAACCATAAGAGACTCTTAACTTAGGAAACAAACAGAGGGTTGCTGGAGGGGAGGTGGGTGGGGGTTTGGGGTAACTGGGTGATGGCCATTAAGGAGGGCATGTGATGTGATAAGCACTGAGTGTTACAAGCAACTGATGAATAACTGAACTCTACATCTGAAACTAATGATACACTATATGTTAATTGAATTTAAATAAGATTAAAAATAAATAACTTCATTGAGATGTAATTAACATACCATAAAATTTACCTACTTAGAGAATCCATTTATAGCATGACAGCATAACTGACCTGTGCCCTCAGTGAAACTGGTGAAAATTATTTTAAAAACCATTTTGGGGCTCCTGGGTGGCTCAGTCAGTTGAGCATCTGACTCTTGATTTCGGTTCAGGTCATGATCTCAGGGTCCTGGGATAGAGCCCCGAGTCAGGCTGGGCACTCAGCACGGAGTCTTCTTGTCTCCCTCTCCCTTTGCCCCTCCCCCATTCACTGGCACATGCACGCACGCACTTTGTCTCTTGCAAATACATAAATCTCAAAAAAAAAAAAAAAATTTTCAAGCCTCTGAAAATAGTCCTAAGAACAAACAGTAAATAAATATCTGCTAAAAACAGAACAAAACACAGAAAAAAACACAAACTATTAAAAATTCAGTGAGAAAAGTGAGACTCTGCAATATCTGAACCAAGACTGCTCCCTCCCCTCCACCTCCCAGCTCAGTGAGGTACAGATTCCTCTCCAGACTGCTATAGCCAAGAATACAGGGCACACTTACCCCCCAGCTCATAGTCAGAGGTTTCCTTCCAAGGAAGAGCAGGATATCGGTGTTTCTCATTCTGTCTCCAGTTACCTGTTGCTGAGGCTAAGTCCCAGGCAAACACTACTTGAAAAGCTGAGAATCCCCTCACACAGCCCCTGATCAGGGAGTGGAGGCTCTAAGTTAAGTAGGGCATGCTGAGAATACTAGGGCCCTGATCATCCTTGCCTGAGCTCAAGAAACACAATAGTTCTGAAGCCACTGCCTCGGGCCCCTCTGGCCAATTTAGTAGTCTTTAAGTTTTAGCAAGCACCTTTTAACCCTGTGTGATTGATTAAGCATTTCTTTTTATATCTATAGATCATGCATTGTTTCCTAGAAAGATTCAGAAACAAACCTGCTTGCACAACTTCTAGCACCACAATAACTTCTGTAGCTAGCACCACTGAGTCTGCAAGCAATCAATAAGTGTTACATACTACCATGCTCCCCTTTTACTGATTAAATGCCCTAAAGATCCTTTAAAAATCTTTGGGCCAGGGGTGCCTGGGTGGCTCAGTCGTTAAGCATCTGCCTTCGGCTCAGGTCATGAGCCCAGGGTCCTGGGATCGAGCCCTACATCGGGCTCCCTGCTCTGCGGGAAGCCTGCTTCTCCCTCTCCCCCTGCTTGTGTTCCCTCTCTTGCTGTGTCTCTCTGTCAAATAAATAAATAAAATCTTTAAAAAATAATAATAAATAAATAAATAAATAAAAATCTTTGGGCCAGGCAGAAATTTGATTTGGTTTTTGGATAAGAGTCCACCTTCATCCCAGGTGGCCGGCCTCCTGAATAAAACATATTCCTTTCCAATCAAAACGCATCTCTTCTCAAGGAATCGATCCCATTTACAAATGCACCAAAAATAATAAGATACCTAGGAATAAACCTAACCAAAGAGGTCAAAGATCTATCATATTCTGAAAACTATAGAACACGTATGAAAGAAATTGAAGAGGGGGCGCCTGGGTGGCTCAGTTGGTTAGGCGACTGCCTTCGGCTCGGGTCATGATCCTGGAGTCCCGGGATCGAGTCCCGCATCGGGCTCCCTGCTTGGCGGGGAGTCTGCTTCTCCCTCTGACCCTCCCCCCCTCTCATGTGCTCTCTCTCTCTCTCTCAAATGGGTAGATAAAGTCTTTAAAAAAAAAAAAAAGAAAGAAAGAAATTGAAGAGGACACAAAGAAATGGAAAAACATTCCATGCTCATGGATTAGAAGAACAAACATTGTTAAAATGTCTATACTACCCAAAGCAATCTACACATTTATAATGCAATCCCTATCAAAATACCACCAACATTTTTCATAGAACTAGAACAAACAATCCCAAAATTTGTATGGAATCACAAAAGACCCCGAATAGCCAAAGCAATCCTGAAAATGAAAAGCAAAGCTGGGGGCGCCTGGGTGGCTTAGTCACTGGGCGTCTGCTTTCAGCTCAAGTCATGATCCCAGGGTCCTGGGATCGAGCCCTGCGTCTGGCTCCCTGCTCTGCGGGAAGCCTACTTCTCCCTCTCCCACTCCCCCTGCTTGTGTTCCCTCTCTTGCTGTGTCTCTCTCTGTCAAATAAATAAAATCTTAAAAAAAAAAAAAGAAAAGCTGTAGGTATCATAATTCCAGACTTCAAGCTCTATTACAAAGCTGTAGTCATCAAGACAGTATGGTACTGGCACAAAAACAAACACATAGATCAATGGAACAGAACAGAAAGGCCAGAAATGGACCCACAACTATATGGTAAACTAATCTTCAACAAAGCAGGAAAGAACATCCAATGGAAAAAAAAGAGTCTCTTCAACAAATGTTGAGCAAACTGGACAGCCACATGCAGAAGAATGAAACTGGACCACTTTCTTATACCATACACAAAAATAAACTCAAAATGGATGAAAGACCTAAATGTGGAACAGGAAACCATCAAAATCCTAGAGAACATAGGCAGCAACGTCTTTGACCTCAGCCAAAGCAACTTCTTCTAGACACATTGCCAAAGGCAAGGAAAACAAAAGCAAAAATGAACTGTTGATTGGAGCGCCTGGGTGGCTCAGTTGGTTGAGTGTCAGACTCTTGGTTTCTGCTCAGGTCCTGATCTCAGTGTCATGGTATCAAGCTCCGTGTCAGGCTCCATGCCCCGCATGGAGTCTGCTTGTCCCTTTCCCTCTCCTCCTCCAGTCTCTCACTCTCTTTCTCTCAAATAAATAAAAAGAAAAGAAAAAAGAGAAAAAACAAACTATTAGGAAAAAAATTTTTTTTAATTTTAAAAATGAACTATTGGGACTTCAAGATAAAAAGCTTCTGCACAGCAAAGAAAACAATCAACAAAACTAAAAGGCAGCCTACAGAATGGGAGAAGATATTTGCAAATGACATATCCAATTAAGGGCTAGTATCCAAAATCTACAAAGAACTTATCAAATTCAACACCCAAAAACCAAATAATCCAGTTAAGAATGGGCAGAAGACATGAATAGACATTTTTCCAAAGTAAACATCTAGATGGCTAACAGAAACATGAAAAGGTGTTCAACATCACTCATCATCCGGGAAATACAAATCAAAACCACAATGAGATACCACCTCACACCTATCAGAATGGCTAATATTAACAACACAGGAAACAACCAACGTTGGCAAGGATGCAAACTGGTGGGAATGCAAACTGGTGCAGCCCCTCTGGAAACCAGTATGGAGTCCTTAAAAAGTTAAAAATAGAACTATCCTGCGATCCAGCAATTGCACTACTAGGTATTTACCCAAGGGATAGAAAAATACAGATTCGAAGGGGTACGTGCACCCCAGTGTTTACAGCAGCATTATCAACAACAGCCAAACTATGGAGAGAGCCCAAATATCCATCAACTGATGAAAGATTAGATAGATAGATAGATAGATAGATAGACAGATAGATAGATATTACAATATTACTCAGCCATCAAAAAGAATGGAATCTTGCCATTTGCAATGATGTGGATAGAGCTAAAGCATATTATGCTAAGTGAAATAAGTCAGTCAGATGAAGACAAATACCGTATGCTTTCACTCATATGTGGAATTTAAGAAACAAAACAGGTGAACATAGAGGAAGGGGGAAAAAGGGAGAGGGAAGAAAACCGTAAGAGACTCTTTTTTTTTTTAAATTTTATTTATTTATTTGAGAGAGAGAATGAGAGACAGCATGAGAGGGAAGAGGGTCAGAGGGAGCAGCAGACCCCCTGCTGAGCAGGGAGCCCGATGTGGGACTCGATCCCGGGACTCCAGGATCATGACCTGAGCAAAAGGCAGTCGCTTAACCAACTGAGCCACCCAGGCGCCCCGCAAGAGACTCTTAATGAGAGAGAACCATCTGAAAGTTGATGGAGGGAAGTGAGTGGGGGATGGGCTAAATGGGTGATGGGTATGAAGGAGGGCAATTATGATGAGCCCTGGGTGTTATATGTAAGTGATGAATCACTAAATTCTACTCCTGAAACCAGTATTACACTATATGTTAACTAACTAGAATTTAAATAAAAACTTGAAAAGGGAAAAAAAAAACCCTCATTTCTTGAGTATTGGCTTTTTGAGCTACAGGCAGCAGAACTTGGGTTTTTCAGTAACAGTTCCACAGAGGGATAGACAGGCTAACAGGTCCTCAGGTCCCAAAACCAAGTCCTCAGATCCTAGAGTAGGAGGATCACTCAGAGAGAAGCTTGTCATTGGTCCCATTTTCTGCAGCTCCAGAGCCCTAGCTTAGATTTTGCTCCCAGGGAAAAGCAGGAAGGGTAGAGGGAGGGAGGAGGAGAGAACAGGTAGCTCCTAATCTCTTCCCAAAGTAACTGACTTCATTTACAACAAAGCTTGGAGAAGTTCAAGCCTAAGGGTGTTCACAAGAAAAGCAGTGGCTGTAGTAAAAGTTAATTGGGAGAAGAATCAAGATGCAGGATAAATTAAAGGCCAGCTAGTCTAAAGGAAAAAGCTAGGGAATAATACAGCTGGGAAGAGTACTACTGGAGTCAGAATAAATAAACGCTGACCTCAGGAACGATTATTTCAAAGGACCCAAATTTGATTGGATATATTTACAGAGCAATTTATGCCCCAGGGCACTGCTGAAAACATACAGCAATCAGCTGGCAATTAGAAAAGTTTAACACCTGGGTAGGATCAAGAAAAGAGATGAATAGAGTCCTACCAAAATCACTGTCATCCTAGGGTTACTGTGGACATATCAAAAGCTATGTCACCCTGAGGAACAACATTAGAGGCTTAATACTATGTGGGGGACTGGAAAATAGACTTCATTAAAATAATCCAGCCAATCACTAAACGAATAAAAAAGCAAATAACAGTAAGTCCTGGAGGGTTGAAGGGACCAGTACTCGGAGTTCCTGTATTAGACAAGATTCTCCAGACATAGAACCAATAGGAGATGAAAGAGAGAGAGAGAGATTTTAAGGAATTGGTCCACAAAATTAAGAACCCAGGATCCTAAGGGTGAATCAGCAACCTAGAGACCTAGGAAAGCTGATGGCCTTAGTTCCATTTCAAGACCAAAGGCCTGAGAATGAGGAGAGCCAATGGTGTAGTTCTCATCCAAAGGACAGCAGACTTGAGATCCAGGGAGAGTCAATGTTTCAAGTCTGAAGGCAGGGTAAAAGCCAATGTCCCAGTTTGAAGGCAGTCCAGTTGTAAGAATTCTCTCTTACAGAAGAACAGTCAGCCTTTTTGTTCTATCCAGACCTTCAACTGATTGGATTAAGTCAAACCACATTAGGGAGAGCAATCTGCTTTACTCAGTCTACTGCCATAAATGTTAATCTCAAATAAAAAATAAAAAACATAAGAATAGCCAGAATAATGTTTGACCAAATACCTGGATACCCCATAGCCCAGTGAAGTTGACATAGAAAATTAACCATAACAGTTGCTATAATAAATTATATTAAAAAACAAAACAAAACTCAGGAGCGGCTGGGTGGCTCAGCTGGTTAAGTGTCTGACTCTTGGTTTCGGCTCAGGTCATGATTTCAGGGTCCTGGGACTAAGCCCCGCACCAGGTTCCCTGCTCAGTGGGGAGTCTGCTTCTCCCTCTCACTCTCCCTCTTCTCTCAAATAAATAAATAAAATCTTTTAAAATAAATAAATAAAAAGTGGAAAATAACAAGTGTTGCCCAGATGTAGAGAAATTGGAACTGTATTACATTGCTGGTGGGAATGTAAAATGGTGTAGCCACTGTGGAAAACAGCTTGGTAATCCCTCCAAAAGAAACACAAAATTACCAGATAATCCAGCAATTCCACTCCTTGGTATATACCCAAAAGAACTGAAAGCATAGACTCATAATATCCAAAGTATATAAGAACTCAATAAAAAATAAATAAATAAAAGCTGGGGCACCTGGGTGGCTCAGTCGGTTAAGCATCCAATTCTTGATTTCGGCTCCCGTAAGATGTCAGGGTTGTGAGATGGAGCCCCACATCAGGCTCCACATTGGGCATGGAGCCTGCTTAAGATTCTCTCTCCCTCTTCCTCTGACCCTCACCCCTCTCTCTTCCTCTCTTAAAGAAAAAAGCAAATAATCCTATTTAAAAATGAGAATATCCGGGGCACCTGGGTGGCTTAGTCTTTTGGGCGTCTGCCTTCAGCTCGGGTCATGGTCTCAGGGTCCTGGGATTGAGCCCCGCATTAGGCTCGAGCCTCTCCTCCCTGCTTGTGCTCTATCTCTGTCTCTCTCTCTCTCAAATAAAGTTTTTAAAAAATAAATAAAAATAAGAATATCTGAATAGACATTTTTTCCAAAGAAGACATACAGATAGCCAACAGGTTGACAAAAAGATACTCAAAATCACTAATCATCAGGGAAATGCAAATCAAAACCACACTGAGGGTGGGTAGGTGGCTCAGTCGGTTAAATGTCTGCCTTCGGCTCAGGTCATGATCCCAGGTTCCTGGGATTGAGCCCTGTGTTGGGCTCCCTGCTCAGCATGGAGTATGCTTCTCCCTCTACCCCTCCCCCCTGCTGATGCTCTCTCTCTCGCTCTCAAATAAATAAATAAATATCTAAAAAAAAAAAAAACCACAATGAGATATCACCTCACACCTGTTAGAAAAGCTATTATCAAAAAGACAAGAAATAACAAGTATTGGCAAGGATGTGGAGAAAACTTGTGCATTGTTGGTAAAAATATAAAATGGTATAGCCATTTCAGAAAACATTTTGGAGGTTTCTCAAAAAACTAAAAATAGAATTACCACATGACCCAGCAATTCCACCTTTGGATATACACTCAAAAGAACTGAAAGCAGAATCTCAAAGAAATATTTGTAAACCCATGTTCATAGCAGCATTACTCACAACAGCTAAAACATGGAAGGAACCCAAGCATTCACTGACGATGGATAAACATAATGTGGTATATACACACAGTGGAATATTACTCAGCCTTAAAAAGGAAGGAAATTCTGCAATATGCTACAACATGGATGATCCAAGGACACTGCTAAATGAAATAAGTCAGGGACACCTGGGTGGCTCAGTCGGTTAAGTGTCAACCTTCAACTCAGGTCATGATCCCAGGGTCCTGAGATCGTGTCCTGCATCAGGCTCCTTGCTCACCGAGGAGCCTGCTTCTCCCTCTGCCTGCCGCTCCCCCTGCTTGTACACGTTCTCTCTCTCTCTCCCTCTCTGACAAATGAATGAATGAAATCTTTAAATAAATAAATAAATAAATAAAATAAGCCAGTATAGAGACAGAAAGTATAATGGTGGTTGCCAGGGGTTGGAGGAAGGGGGGGAAATGGGGAGTTATTGTTTAATGAGTACAGAGTTCCAATTTTACAAGATGAAGAAAGTTCTGGAGATGGTTGCACAACAGTATGAATGTACTCAATATCACTGAGCTGGACACTTAAAAATGGTTAAGATAGGGGCACCTGGGTGGCTCAGTTGGTTGAGCGACTGCCTTTGGCTCAGGTCATGATCCTGGAGTCCCGGGATCAAGTCCCGCATCGGGCTCCCTGCTCGGCGGGGAGTTTGCTTCTCCCTCTGACCCTTCCCCCTCTCATGCTCTCTCTATCTCATTCTCTCTCAAATGAATAAATAAAAAAAAAAATCTTTAAAAAAAAAATGGTTAAGATAGTAAATTTTATGTTATGTGTATTTTACCACAATAAAAAAAGTACTAGCCATAAAAAAAATAAGTGGACTATATTAAAATTAAGAACTTCTGCTCATCAGAATATGTAATAGATGAGTGAAAAGCCAACCAGAAGACTGGGAAGGGGGACACCTGGGTGGCTCAGTTGGTTGAGAGGCTGCCTTCAGCTCGAGTCATGATCCCAGGGTCCTGGGATCGAGTCCTACATCGGGCTCCTTGTTCAGCAGGGAGCATGCTTTTCCCTCTCCCATTCCCCCTACTTGTGCTCTCTCTCTCTCTGACAAATAAATAAAATCTTAAAAAAAAAAAAAAAAGACTGGGAAAGGATATTTTAGTATATACATATATATACATATATCCACAAAGGATTTGTATCCAGTGTGTTTTTGCTTGGAAGAAGAAGGCAGATAATCCAGTAGAAAAATAGACAAAAGAATTAAACATGCACTGCACAAAAGAGGATACCAAATGGCAAATAAACCTATGAAAGGGTAGCCAGCTGCGTTAGTTATTATGTATGCAATACTCAACCACAGGCAATTCCATTACATACCCACAACCAATGCTAAATGAAAAAGACAGAAAATATCAAGTGTAGGTGAGGATGTAAAACAACTGCTGTGTAATTGGTAGAGCTACTTTGAGAAATTGTTCGGTAGTTTCTACTGAAGCTGAACACATGCATACCATATGAGCCAGTGATTCCACTCCTAGGTGAATATGCATCTGAAATGAGTACTAAACTTCATCAAAAGACACATACAAGAGGGACACCTGGGTGGCTCAGTCGGTTAAGCATCTGCCTTCAGCTCAGGTCGTGATCCTGGGGTCCTGGGATCGAGTCCCATATCTGGCTCTCCACTCAGCAGGGAGCCTGCTTCTCCCTCTGCCTGCCACTCCCCCTGCTTGTGCTCTCTCTCTCTGGCAAATAAATAAAATCTTAAAAAAAAAAAAAGACACATAAAAGAATATTGATAGCAACAGTTTATATAATAGCCAAAGGCTAGAAACAAATCAAATATCCATCTGTGGTACAATGGGTAACTTATTTGTGTAATATTATACAATAGAATACTATGTAGTAATAAGAGTGAACAAACTACAACTACATGCAATAATTTTGATTAATCTCACAAATATTAGGAAAGAAAAAGCACACACACACACACACAAACATACTATATGGTTCCATTTACATAAAGTTCAAAAACAGGCAAATTTAATCTATGATGTTAGAAGTCAGGATAGTCACTATCCCAGGGTAGGTGGTGGTGGTAGTCATGGGAAGGTGGCACAAGAAAGACTATTTTGGTGCTGGTAATGTTCTGATTCTTGATCTTGGTTCTGGTTACACCAGAGCATTCACAGTATGAAAATTAACCAACTCATATATTTATCACTTGTGCACTTTTCTATATGTATATCATACTTCAATAAAAATTGGGATGCCTGGGTGGCTCAGTTGGTTAAGTGTCTGCCTTCGGCTCGGGTCATGATCCCAGGGTCCTGGGATCGAGTCCCATATCGGGCTCCTTGCTCAGCAGGGAGCCTGCTTCTCCCTCTGCCTGCTGTTCTCCCTGCTTGTGCTCTCTCTCTCTCTCTTTCTCTCTCTGACAAATAAATAAATAGATCTTTTAAAAAAATGTACTTAAAGAGTAAAACAGGTTTACATTTTTTTTAGAACTAAGGAAGATCTCTAGAGATATGTATAGGGGTCTCCCAAAGACCAAATACAAATCAAAAGGGACACAAATAGATTAGTGGTTACCTAGACCTGGGAATGGGAATGGGAATGATGCAAAAGTGCATAAGGTTTCTTTCTGGGGTGATGACAATGTTCTAAATACACTGTGGGTATGGGCATACAACCCTGTAAATAGACTAATAATCACTGAAGTGTACACTTTAAATGCATAGATTTTATGGTATGTAAATTAGGCCTTAATAAAGCTTTTTTAAAAAAAAGATATAATGTATATAGTATATTTATATATAAGAAACAGTAGGAAGGAATTAGGATATATATATATTTGCTTGTATTTGAAAAAAGAAATGAAAGGATAAATAAGCAAATAAAAATGATTACTTTTACAGAATAAAGGACAAAGGAGTTGGAAGGAGGCAGGAATGGGTGAAAGGCAATTTTGACCTCTGGATTGTGTATATGTTTCACCTAGCCAAAAAAAAAAAAAAATCCAAAAACAAAACCCTAATTTTTAAAAATTCCTTAAGTTGAAAAATAAATAGAAATTAGCTAACTAAAGTGAGTATCAAATTGGTAACCACATAAGGAAAAGATTTACTTCAAGGACTTTAGAAAACAGTATTTTGACTGCACATCCTAAGTGGGACACAATCCAAGAACAAAAAGATATATAAAGAAATTTTAAACTTTACTCAGCACTTATATTATTTGTAGTAATTTCAGATTTAACATTTTAGACTTTGTTTTATATTTTAGGTTAAAGCAAAGAAATAATTATGTTAATGATATTAGGAATCAAAATTTTCTTTTTTTTTAAAGATTTTATTTATTTATTTGTCAGAGAGAGAGAGAGAAATAGCACAAGCAGGGGGAGCGGCAGGCAGAGGGAGAAGCAGGCTCCCCGCTGAGTAAGGAGCGTAAGGGACTCGATCCCAGGACACTGGGATCATGATCTGAGCCGAAAGCAGACACTTAACCAACTGAGCCACCCAGGCATCCCAGGAATCAAGATTTTCAAAGAAAGACATTTATGTGTATAATTTTGAAATCAAGGAAATGAAATGAAAACACCCTAATGTTAAACCTGAAAGGAAAATACCAATATGAACTAATTATTTTAATGTGTATCTTTAAATGCTATCCACCAAAATGGACTAGAAGCTATGTGTCCCCATTAACAAAGGGTTTTCAATCATCCACTTTGTAATGTCTAATATCATCCCCCACTAAAAACGAACAAACAACACAGGGCTCCTTAGAGGAATGGCTGAATCAAGGTCTGGTACATGGAAAGTACAAGATGAGCCTAGACTATCTTATTTGTGCCAGAAAGCAAATAAGCTTCCAAAGATTTATAGGGTGATATCAAAAGGACCAAAATTTAAAAAAAACAAAAACTATCAGAATGAAAGATCAATCAATAGCCAGAGTCATAAAAAACTGAGGTTCAACTAGAATAATAATTCCTTTCCCCTTCGCCCTCTTCCATTCCCTCCACTTCTTTCCCCCTCCTTTCCTGAACAATTAAGTTCTAAAGCAATAAGGTGGTGCAAAAAAGAAAGGCGTTTGTACCTGGGATGGGAAGAGCTACAGTGGCCCAGAGCATAATGGAGCCCCAAGGGGTAAATATTCACATAGAAGAGTTGCCAAGAGTGGGGAGTAGAACCCGAGTGGGATAAAAAGAACATCCTGCAGAGCAGCCACCTAGCAAGAGTATCAGAGCCTGTGCAGTGTAAGGAGCTTGTCCACATAGGGGGCCAGCCCAGCTTAAGGAGTGAGAGCCTGAATGGAGTATGGAAGCTTTCTCCATGGAGGGGTAGCCCATTTAGGGGTGTGAGAGTCTGAACAGGGTAAGAAAAGGTGATCCAGAATGGGATGCCATAGCTGTGTCTACTGGGAGAGGGCCAGAGAGCAGCACCACCCCAGTGACAATGAGCATACCTAGTGCCTAGTCTATGGCTTCTAAATACTGTTCTCCACTAAAATGATCCAGACTCTTTGGGAAAATGACTGATTCTGTTCCATTATATGGCTGGAGCAGGTAAAGTATGAGATGAGCCTGAAGCATCCTGTTCTGCCAGAAAGCAAAGTATGTAAAGAATGGTGAGGGGGGCACCTGGGTGGTTCAGTTGGTTAAGCATCCAACTCTTGATTTCAGCTCAGATCATGATCTCAGGGTTATGGGATTGAGCCTGCATTGGGCCTGCACTCAGTGGGGAGTCTGCCCCTCTCTCTCTCCCTCTCCCTACCCCCACTCTCGTGCACGCACATGGGCACACTTGCACGCGTGCTCTCTCTCTCTCTCAAACAAATAAATAAATCTTAAAAAAAAAGAAATGGTGAGGAACCTGAAAAAAGGAAATGGAAAATAACAAGTGTTGGCAAAGATGTGGAAAAACTGGAACCTTCATGTGTTGCTGGTGGGCATGTAAAATGGTATAGCTGCTATAAAATATAAAACAGTATGGGGCGCCTGAGTGGCTCAGTCGGTTAAGCAGCTGCCTTCGGCTCAGGTCATGATCCCGGGGTCCTGGAATCAAGTCCCGAGTCAGGGTCCCTGCTCAGCGGGAAGACTGCTTCTCCCTCTGCTGCCACTCTGCCTACTTGTGCTCTCTCTCTGTCAAATAAATAAATAAAATCTTAAAAAAAAAAAACAAAAAACGACAATTCCTCAAAGAGCTGAACACAGAATTTACATATGATTCAGCAATTCCACTTCTAGGTATATATCCAAAAGGAGTGACAGCAAGGATTCAAACAGATATTTGAACACCAATGTTCATAACAGCATTATTCACAAAAGCCAAAAGGTGGAAGCAACCCAGTATCCACTGAATGATGAATGAATGGGTATACAAAATGTGGTATATATATGTGTATGTACGTATATGTATATGTGTGTGTGTGTATATATGTTTGTATATATATATACAGACAATGGAATTTTATTCAGCATTAAGAAGGAAGGAAATTCTGGGGCGCCTGGGTGGCTCAGTTGGTTGAGCGACTGCCTTTGGCTCAGGTCATGATCCTGGAGTCCCAGGATCGAGTCCCGCATCGGGCTCCCTGTTCGGCAGGGAGTCTGCTTCTCCCTCTGACCCTCCTCCCTCTCATGCTCTCTGTCTCTCATTCTCTCTGTCTCAAATAAATAAAATCTTTAAAAAAAAAAAAAAGAAGGAAATTCTGATACATAATACACCATGGATGAACCTTAAAAAACATATGCTAAGTTCAATAAGCCAAACACAGAAGGACGAATATGATATGATTCCACTTATATTAAGTACCTAGAATAATCAAATTCATAAAGACAGAAAGTAGAATAGTGGTTACCAAGGGCTAAGGGGAGTGGGGAATGGAGAGTTACCATTAAATGGGTACAAAGTTTCAGTTTAGGATGATGAAAAAGTTCTGGAGATGGATGGTAGTGGTGGTTGCACAATAATGTGAATTACTGAATGCCACTGAACTTAAAAATGGTTAAATTGGTAAATTTTATGCTACGTGTATCTTACCAGCATTTTATTTTTTTAACAATTTTCTTTATTTGAGAGAGAGAGAGAGAGCGCGTGCGCACAAGCGGGGGAGGGGGTAGATAGGGAGGAGCAGAGGGAGAGGGACAAGCAGACTCCCCTCTGAGCAGGGAGCTCTGACGCGGGGCTGGATTCCCAGACCCTGGGATCATGACCTGAGCAGAAGACAGATGCTTAACTGAATGAGCCACCCTAGTGCCCCACCAGCATTTTTTTTTTTTTTAAGATTTTATTTATTTATTTGACAGAGAGAGACACAGCGAGAGCAGGAACACAAGCAGGGGGAGTGGGAGAGGGAGAAGGAGGCTTCCCGCGGAGCAGGGAGCCCGATGCGGGGCTCGATCCACCAGCATTTTTAAAAAAACTTTAATGAAGGCAAAGCAGAACATTTTCTGACAACCAAAAGCTGAGAGAATTCATCAGGGGCAGACCAGCACTACAAGAAATACTAAATGGAATCTTAAGTGAAGGAAAATGAGCTAGATGGAGACATGGGACTGCAAAACAGAATGAAGAGGGGCGCCTGGGTGGCTCAGTCTTTAAGCGTTTGCCTCAGGTCATGATCCCAGGGTCCTGGGATCGAGCCCCGCATGGGATTCCCTGCTCAGTGGGAAGCCTGCTTCTCCTTTCCCACTCTCCCTGCTTGTATTCCCTTCTCTCGCTGTGTCTCTGTCAAATAAATAAATAAAATCTTAAAAAAAAAAAAAAAAACAGAATGAAGAATACCCAAAAGAGTGACTAAATTGGTAAATATAAATGAATACTGACAATTTAAAACAGCAAAAATAATGTCTTTTGGGATTTAAAACAATACATTGAAATAAAATATATGACAACAATAACACAGGAAGCAGAAAGTATTAAGAGTTAAACAATTTTAAAGTGCTAATTATTCAGGAGGTATGGAAAATAATAATTTAGTGTAGACTGTGATGAGTTAAGGATGCATATTATAATCTCTAGAGCAACCACTAAAAGAATAATCAAATAATGATCAAATATCTGAATAGTTAAATAACAATAAAAAATAAAGTATAAAAAACAGAATGATAAAAAATATTGTTCAATCCAAGAGAAGGCCAAAAAAAAAAAAACCCAAGAGAATAAAGGAAAAAAGAACAGATGGAGTGAACAGAAAACAGCAAAATGGTAAAAATAAACTCACTATATCAGTAATTAAATTAAATGGAAAGGGGCCAAACACTCTTTTTTTTTTCCAAACACTCTTATAAGTAAAAGAAAAAGACCATCAGACTGGACTTTTAAAATTCCATTATATGCTATTTACAGAGATGTATTTTAAATATAATGTCATCAAGGTTAAAAGAACACAAAACAATGGGATGTAAAAATATGTACTATGTAAATACAAACAAAAAAGAACTAGCTCAGCTAAATTAATATCAGATAAAGTAGATCTTAGATAATAAGTATTACTAGAGATAAGGAGGGGCACTTCACACTGATAAAAGTGTCTAACTGATGGGGTGCCTGGGTGACTCAGTCGTTAAGCGTCTGCCTTCCACTCAGGTCATGATCCCAGGGTCCTGGGATCGAGCCCCACATCGGGCTCACTGCTCCGCGGGAAGCCTGCTTCTCCCTCTCCCACTCCCCCTGCTTGTGTTCCCTCTCTCACTATCTCTCTCTCTGTCAAATAAATAAATACAATCTTAAAAAAAAAAAGTGTCTAACTGAAAAACATGACTTTCCTATTATATATTCAGAAATAAAACAGATGAAGCAAAAAAACAACAGAACCAAAAATTGAAGTAGACAGATCCAGTCATAGTTGGAGATTTGAACACACACACCCCCACCTCAGTAATCGATAGAACTAAAGAAAAATCAGTAAGAATCTAGAAGATCTGAATACACTACCAACCACATTGACATAATTGAATATTTATATGACACTATACCCAACAACTGCAAAACACACATTCTTTTCAAATACAAATGGAATGTTCACCAAATAGACCATATGCTGGGCTATAAAACAAATCCCAAGATTTCAAAAGAGTGAAGTCTTACAGAATATGTTCTTTGATCACAATGGATTAAATTAGAAATTAACAATAAGAAATCTAGAAAAGCCCCAAATATTTGGAAATTAGCAACTCACTTATACAATGTTCAAGATTAGACAAAACTAATCTGTAGCAATAGTATTCAGGATGATTCCTTTTGGCTGAGAAGCAGCACAGTGAGCATTCTGGGACTTGAAATGTTCTATATCTTAATATAGGTAGTGATTATATGGCTGTATTTATATATAAAAATTTATTCAAGATTTGTACTTGTATACTTTAGTCTATGTAAGTTACACCTCAATAAAAAAGTAAATCAGAAAAAAAAGAGAGACATTAAATTCTCTAGTACCTAACAAAATATCTAGTTCATGGAGGATGCTTAATAAATGTTTGATGAATTAAAAAAGGAAAGAGAGGGGCGCCTGGGTGGCTCAGTTGGTTAAGCGACTGCCTTCGGCTCAGGTCATGATCCTGGAGTCCCGGGATCGAGTCCCGCATCGGGCTCCCTGCTCGGCGGGGGGTCTGCTTCTCCCTCTGACCCTCCTCCCTCTCATGCTCTCTGTCTCTCATTCTCTCTCTCTCAAATAAATAAATAAAATCTTTAAAAAAAAAAAAAAAAAGGAAAGAGAGATAAAGAATAGAATGAAAAGGCCTACCACACATCTAATACCATTTACACCTGCTAGATTGGCAAAAGATAAAGAAGTCTAACAATACCAAGTGCTGGAGAGAATGAAAATCAATAGAAACTCTTATACTTTGCTGATGAGAATATAAATTGATACAACCACCTGAGAAAACAATTTGGCATTAGCTTGTAAAGTACAACATTCACATACCCTACCGACTGGGACTCAATTCCTAGGTGTATATCCTAAGAAACTTCTGTCCAAGTGCACCAGGAGTTAAGTATAAGAATGTTGCAATACCTGGCTGGCTCGGTCAGTAGAGCATGCGACTCTTGATCTCAGGGTTGTGAGTTTGAGCCCCACACTGGGTGCAGAGGTTACTTTAAAAAACTAAAAATCTGGGGCGCCTGGGTGGCTCAGTCGTTAAGCGTCTGCCTTCGGCTCAGGTCATGATCCCAGGGTCCTGGGATCGAGTCCCACATCAGGCTCCCTGCTCAGCGGGAAGCCTGCTTCTCCCTCTCCCACTCCCCCTGCTTGTGTTCCTTCTCTCACTGTGTCTCTCTCTGTCAAATAAATAAATAAAATCTTTAAAAAAAAAAAAAAACTAAAAATCTTAATAAAAAAAAGAATGTTAATAGTAACCCTGTTCATAATAGCAAAAACTGGAACATCTCAAATGTCCCTCAACACTAGAACAGATAAATCAATTATGGTATATTCACATAACAGAATATTATCCCACAGTGAAAAATGAATGAACTAGGGGTGCTGGGTTGGCTCAGTAGGTGGAGCAAATAACTCTTGATCTCAGGGTTGTGAGTTCAAGCCCTACATTGGGCATGGAGCCTACTTAAAAAAAAATGAATGAACTATAGTTAATTGCAACAACATGGATATTAGACACTTAATGCTGAGGGTTGCCTGGGTGGCTTTAGCTTGGGTTGTGATCTCCCCTGGGATCGAGTCCCACCTCAGGCACCCTGCTCAAGTCTGCTTCTCCCTCTCCCGCTCCCCTTCCCCACTGCTCATGTTCTCTCTCTCTCTCTCTCTCAAATTTTTTTTAAAAAATGTCGAGTGAAAAAGGGAAGTCACAGAAAAAATACAAACAGTATGATACCATATTTATGAGGCTCAAATGCAAGCAAAATTAATATGTTGTTTAAGCATATACATAATTTTTTTTAAAGATTTTATTTATTTAGCAAGAGAGGGAACACAAGCAGGGGGAGTGAGAGAGGGAGAAGCAGGCTTCCCGCGGAGCAGGGAGCCCAATGCGGGGCTCGATCCCAGGACCCCGGGATCATGACCTGAGCTGAAGGCAGATGCCTAATGACTGAGCCACCCAGGCACCCCGATATACATAAGTTTTTAAAGCAAGGAAATTAAAAACACAAAATTCAGAATAATGGTTAAGAATAGGTGGGGTGAGGGGCACGCCTGGGGTGGGCTCAGTTCGTTGAGCATCCGACTCTTGATTTCAGCTCAGGTCATGATCTCAGGGTCCTGGGATGGAGCCCCACATTGGGCTCCACACTCAGTGGAGAGTATGCTTGAGGATTCTCTCCCTCTGCCTCTACACTTCTCCCCACTCATGCACACTAAAATAAACAAATCTTTTGAAAAAAAGCGGGGGATGGGGGAGGCACCTGGGTGGCTCAGTTGGTTAGGTGTCTGACTCCGTTTCAGCTCAGGTCATGATCTCATGGGTCATGAGATCAAGCTCTCATCAGGCTCTGCACTTGGCAGGGATTCAGCTTGAAGATTCTCTCCCTCTGCCCCACCCCCCTCACTCTCTCACTCTCTCTCTCAAATAAATAAATAAATAAATCTTAGAGAAAAAAAAAAGAATAGGTGGGGTGATATGGGGCACCTGGGTGGTACAGTTGGTTAAGCGTCCAACTCTCGGTTTTGGCTCAGGTCATGATCTCAGGGCCCCCCACCCCCTGCTCATGCTCAAGCACACACACTCTTGCTCTCTCTCTCAAATAAGTAAATAAATCTTAAAAAAAAAAAAAAAGAATAGGTGGGGTAATAATGTTCTAGTTCAGATTGGATGATGAATTCATCAGTACTCATTATATTATTACTCTTTATAAGTTATATGTAATATTTTATATGCATTAAATGATAATTTAAAAATTTTTTAAATAGGGGCGCCTGGGTGGCTCAGTTGGTTAAGCGACTGCCTTCGGCTCAGGTCATGATCCTGGAGTCCCGAGATCGAGTCCCGCATCGGACTCCCTGCTCAGCGGGGAGTCTGCTTCTCCCTCTGACCCTCCTCCCTCTCATGCTCTCTGTCTTTCATTCTCTCTCTCTCAAATAAATAAATAAAATCTTTAAAAAAAAAAAAATTTTTTTAAATAAGGAAAAGGTGGTAGAAAGTGTTATAGAAGCATGGAGAAAGGAATTGTTTACTTCTTCCTAGAGGAAGAGGAGAAGTTAAGGAGAATTTCATTTAGTAGGTATGTCAGGGGTCCCATGATCACCCAGGTTCGATGATTGACTCAAGGACTCAGGATTCAGTATACAGTTGCATTCATGGCTATGATGCATTACAGCCAAAGAATACAAAGCAAAATCAACAAAGTACATCAAATGGACAAGACAAGATAGTGGAAGGGCATTAAAGGCAATGGGAACAGTACACGCAAAGGCAAAGAGCTATGAAAGGATGCCCCAGCCAGGAAACAAACCACACTGCGGAAAAGTCCTTTCAGTATAGCCGAGCACAAGGTGCTTGGGAGAGTATCAGAAGGAGGGAGTGGAAGGGGCACCTGAGTGGCTCAGTCAGTTAAGCGTCTGCCTTCAACTCAGGTCATGATCTCAGTGGGGAGTCTGCTTCCCGTCTATCCCTCCCCCTCTGTCTGTCATCCTCTGTCCCTCCCTCTCTGGCCCCTCTACTCCTCCTCTGCCCCTCCCCCCTCCTGTGCTCATGCTCCCTCTCGCTCTCTCTCAAATAAATAAATAAATCTTTTCAAAAAAAGAAGAAGGGAGTGGAGCGGGAAAGAGAAAGACTTTATAATGGGCCTCTTATACCACAGTAGGACATTTTAACTTTTTAACTTTCTCCTATGAGCAACAGGAAGCCATTAAGTATTGTCGGTCAGGGAGTATAGTACAGTGCCTGGCTATAATAGACAGCTTTTTTTCCTCCAAAAATTAAGATGTTGAAATCCTAACCCCCAATGTGATACTATTAGGAAGTGGGGCCTTTGGGAACTGATTAGGTGATAAGGGTAGAGCCCTTACAAATGAGATGAGTGCCCTTATGAAAGAGACCCTAGAGAACTCTCTCAGGCCTTCTGCCATGTGAGGACAGAGAGAGAAGATGGCTGTCTATAAACCAGGAGGACAGCTTCCACCAGAGACCAGATACCAGATCTGCCAGTACTTTGATCTTGGACCTTCCAGCCTCCAGAACTGTATGAAATAAATTGTTGTTTAAGCCATTTGGTCTATGGTATTTTGTTACAGTAGCCCAAATGGACAAAGATACTGACATATAATGTAGTAGGCCCAAAATAAAGCCTGTTGATTCAATGTGATTCAAGTTATTATACCAGTTCAAGATCTATACCGATTTCTTGGCAATCCTTCAGTGAAGATGACAGAGCTTCATTGGATCATTTTAAGCCACTCTAGGGGTGCTTGGGTGGCTCAGTTGGTTAAGCATTTGCCTTTGGCTCAGGATCCCAGGACCCTGGGCTTGAGTCCCACGTCAGGCTCCTTTCTCAGCAAGGAACCTGCTTCTCCCTCTCCCTCTGCCTACAGCTCCCCCTGCTTGTGCTCTCTCTCTCTGTCAAATAAATAAAATCTTTTTTTTTTTAAAGCCACTCTTATTTCCTTGGATACATTAAACTAAACTAAGTCACTCTGATCCATAAGCAAATGCACAATTAATTGAAACTGGTTCTAGAAATTATGGGATCTAAAACTCTACATCTAGAGAAGTGGGGTTTAGCTTCACCAAGATGGAGACTAGAACCTAATATCAGCTTGTGAAATTATCAGAAAAATACAGCTTTCAGAATAAACTGGTAACAACTACCATTTACTTTGTGCCAGGCAATGTGGTAAGTAGTTTATGGAAATTATTTTGGTTAATCTTCATTTAAAGCAGGTATCATTTACTCATTTTACAGATGAAGCAGACTTACAAATTTTAAATAATTTACCTAATATTGCATAGGTCATGATTGCAGAATGGAGCAGATGACATCAAGCTGAGTATCTCATGACTTTAACTGACCGCTTGTTTATGTCTGAGATTATTGGGGTTAATCCCAATCCTGCTCACCTCAGACACTGTTGGGGTGTAAAACATCATGGCCATCCATTGCACCTCACAGGGCTCTGAACATCCAGCCCTCCTGCCCCAAGTGTGGCTCAGTAGGGCCTGGAATAGTTGGGAGTCCCTGGACCACCACTGGGGTGATGAGAAACTGCCTTATCTGTTTAATCTAACTTGCCATGTAGATATGCTCATTTTTTAAGTGGGCTGTGACATGGAAAAAGTTGGAAAGCTCTACTTGAATCTAATTCTCCTCCTTCCCCTCCTCAAAACCCTCTGGAAATCCCAATCCAGTGATCAGCAAATTCCCCTACACCCTCAACCTGTCCTTGGAAAGTCACTGATTTAAAACCTGGCATGTCCTGAAGACAGTGCTTCCCTGCAGCCCTGAAGACACTATAAAATGACCCATCTTGAGCAGTGGACTAGGACTGCAACAAAGATGTGCGTGTGTGTGTGTGTGATCATCATCCCTGCCCCCTCTCCCCCGCCAACATAGCTTTGTCACAGTTTTCCTCAAGAGCAAACCCTGCTGTTTTGGACCAATCTCAGATTCTGAGTCAAATAATGCTTGTACACATCCTATTAGTAAAACCTAATTTACGGTTACTTCTAACAACTAGAGATGTGTTCACAGAGCTGAGAAGTAGAAAATCTCATGATAGCATTCACTGGAGAATAATCTAAATTGTTTTGAGCATCTAATCAGATTGGGAGTGAGTGGAGGAGGACTGTTTTTTGTTCCATTGTGTCAAATACATATGTTTGAATTCTGGGACTTTGACAAAAATGTCCTCTATAACTTTGGATTTCCAGCTGAATAACTCATGCTATGGAAATCTGGGCAACTAGAAACTTTCTTTAAGATAAATAAATAATAATGGGCGCCTGGGTGGCTCAGTCGTTAAGCGTCTGCCTTCGGCTCAGGTCATGATCCCAGGGTCCTGGGATCGAGTCCCACATCGGGCTCCCTGCTTGGCGGGAAGCCTGCTTCTCCCTCTCCCACTCCCCCTGCTCGTGTTCCTGCTCTCGCTGTCTCTCTCTGTGTCAAATAAATAAAATCTTAAAAAAAAAAAAAAAAGATAAATAAATAATGTATAGTCATTGGTTTTTAGGCTGGTCATCTGGTATTGGCAAAAGGACACGGATTTGCAGTCTGAGGTCTGGTGTTCAACCATGGGCTCTGACACTGACTAGCTGTGTGATCCTGATAAAACCTTCACCTCTCCCAATTTTCTTTATTGTCACATAAGAAAGAATCCTTCATAGGAGAACCAACCTAAGGATTAAATGTTGTAATGTATGCTAAAGGTGCTTCATAAACTATAAAACACCGCACAAACATCAATCATCTATTGTATTGTAATAGATGAGTCAGGCATGAGGCCTGACACAGAGCTGATGCACAATATTTATAATATTTATAATATAGTATAAATATAATATTTATAATATATAATATATAATATTTATACTATGGTATAAATATAATATAAATATTGTGTTTATAATATAGTATAAATATAATATTTATGATATATAATATATGTTATTACATATATTATAATATGTATATAATTTAGTATAAATAAGTAAATTCCGCTGGTGAGCTATGTCATCTCAGGCAAGAAACATCTGTCTCTCTCTCTCTCTCTCTTTTGCCTCCTCTGATACCACTTCTCCCTATTCACTGGGCTCCAACCATACCGTCCTTTTTCCTGTTCTTCAAACAGCAAGTTCACTCTTGCTGCAGGGACTTTGGACATGCTGTTCCCTCTTCCTGGAACATTCCTCCCCAGCTCTTTGCATGGTTTTCCACTTCTCATCAATCAGGTCTTAGGTAAAATGTCATTTCTTCAGAGACTTTCTCTAACCACCCTGACTAATATTCCTTCCACATCATTCACCCAATATGTATTCTTGTTTTATTTTCTCCTTAGCACTTCTTACTATCTGTTGACTTATTACACTCTCCTCCACTAGAATAAAAAACACTATGCTAGAGTTTCCCCGTCTTGTTCACAACTGGATTCCAATGCCCAAAATAACATCTAACTCATAGTAAACTCTGAATAACCATTTGAATAAATGAAGATGAAATAAAGTATATCAAAAGTTTCATTCATTCAACAAATATTTTATATGTACCTATGAGAGCCAGGCTCCATTTCAAGGTGCTGGGGATTCAACTGAGAACAAAACAAAAACTTCTGCTTTCTTGGGGCATGCCTACTAGTGGAAAAACAAACAAAAAACAAGGTAAAAAGTAAAAACATACTATATCTGATAATGTTAAGAGTTAAGGAGGAAAAAAAATAAAGCAAGAAAAGAAGACATGAAATGTGTGTGGAGGTGTTAAATTTTAGATAGGGTAGCCAGAGAATGAAATGAGAGGCTCAGCCATGAGGATATATGGGGGAAATGCATTCCAGGAGGTCAGGGTAACCGGGACAGTAATGAAGGTGTTGGAGGCTAACACAATAGGAGATGAGATCAGGGAGGTTAAGGGAAGTCAAACTGCAAAGGGCCCTTTGGCTAAACTAAGGACTTTGGCTTTTATCAAGAGTGAGATGGGAAACCGTTGGGAGCATCAGGATATCATGATATGGTTTGTTATAAGAGGACTGCTGGGGCTGCTGTGCTGAAAATACCTGAAGGGCAAGGGAAAGGACCAGTGAAGAAGCTACGATAACCTTAGCAAGAGATGGTGGCTCAGAAAGACTGGGGGAGGAGCTGTGAGGATGGAGGATGAAATTTCAGATTTGACAGTTACATTGGAGAGTTTAAGGGGGAGGTCTGGGCTGGGAATTAGAACTTGAAACTCAAATGGTATTTATCAGAAGTAACGGAGGCGCGCCCGGGTGGCTCAGTAGTTAAGCGTCTGCCTTCGGCTCAGGTCATGATCCTAGGGTCCTGGGATCGAGCCCCGCATCGGGCTCCCCACTCAGCAGGAAGCCTGCTTCTCCCTCCCCCACTCCCCCTGCTTGTGTTCCCTCTCTCGCTGTGTCTCTCTGTCAAATAAATAAAATCTTTTAAAAAAAAAGAAAAAAAGAAGTAACCGAATCATGGAGATGGAGTCCTGGCTCTACCACATTCTGGTCGCAAACTGTTGAGTAAACTATTTTTAGGTTCTGGGCCTCAATTTCCCTAACAGTAAAACAGAAAATATTCCCACATAACAGGGCCTTCAAGAGAACGAAATGCGAAGTATCGAAGGCTGACGGTGAGTAAGGTGAGAACCTTTAGCCAAGGATTGCACGAACCTGTACCGGAGGGAGAGGGCTGCTGTAAAACCAGCGACTGACACAATTCCATAGTACTTATTCCGAGGTCCCCCAGCAGTGACCAAAAGAAGCGCCTGGGCCCGCACCGCAACGCGGTCTGCGGCGCCCAAACCTCGCGAGATTTGTTGGCCAGGCAAAGTCACCCTCCCACCCACATCTCGCGAGACCAAGGTTTATGAGTGGCTATCTGCCGGTTAGGGCTTGCAGGAAAGATGGAGTATCCCGCGTTGGGCACCGTGGAGGCCGCGGACAGTGGAGGGGCCCGGCCATACAACAACTCCGAGGAGCGAGAAGGACGGGAACCGGACGGGCTGCGCTTCGACCGCGAGAGGGCGCGCCGCCTGTGGGAAGCAGTGTCCGGGGCCCAACCAGTGGGGAGGGAGGAAGGTGAGTCCCGGGACCTCAGAAGCAGCAAGTCTTTCACCCGCCCGCTCGTCTCACAGGGAATGGCGGAAGCGCGGGGCGGGAACGCGGACCGGCCCCCGGGTCTCCGGTCACACCCCCTGGCGCCCGGCCCGCCCCCTTGGGTGACGCGCCCCGGGACTTCTTGACTCGTGCACCTCAGCCGGGCCTGGGTACCGTGGGCCAGCTCCCTTGAAAATTGAGGCCGCAGCACCACATGAATGAGCTCCCCGCGCTCAAATGGTCAAGGGCCTTCTCATACTCAGGACGCGGGGTTTTTTCCCCTTCCGTTCTCACCCACCAGAGCACAGCTCTTCCTAAACTCCTATCCGTGCCTCTTACCTAAATTCCTATCCGTGCCTTCTCGGAGACCCACAGAACCTTCCCCGCCAGACTCCTAGACCCTGACCATTTTCTCCCTGACTCTGCATCGTCCCTGTCTCCAGGTTCTCCCACCCCTAGTGTCGCTTGCCTGCCTTCTCTCATGCCCCACACTGCCAAGGACTCCAAAGGCCTTCTTACCCTCTGTTCCTCCTGGCCTTGGTATCTTCAACCTGGTTTACCCCTGTTTCTAGGTGTCTGGTCTCTACTACCTGGGTCTCTTTTATGAGGTCGGGGCCAGGAACCTGAGAAACTGGCCAGGATATATTTTGGCTCCAGCTTCTTTGTATCCTATGCTTGTAGAGAAGTTGTGGAGAACAGGGTACACTGGGGGTCACTTCAGGGCTGAAGCTTCCCAGCTTGCTCTGCATTTGACCTGGCCCCGGGTAAGATGGAGATAGAGGAGGATGGAAAGCGCTGGCCTGACCTGGTTGTGTGACCCCCTTTGTAGTCCTTAGCAGAGCTAGCTGCTTAACTCTAACCCAGAAGTACAAGAAGTGTCTGGCCTTCTGTGCTAATCCTGTCAAGTAATCTGCAGTAAAATCAGATGGTTTGTTTGCTTGGTGAGCAGACTAATCCTGGAAAGTTTAATATGTTGCTTGTGAACTGATTGCCCTGGGATAAAATGGAATTTTGACCATACCCAAGGAAGATATATTTAAATTTGGGATGGTACACAGACCTATACCCTTGTGTATACTTCTCCAGTTTTAAAACTAGTCTAGTCTGACTCCTAAATTAATATGGGCTCTCTGTCTGCCTCATAATTTCAAACTTGTTTGGTACAAATCCCCCCAAACACATCCCAATTTCCTTTCACTAATTTGACAAACAGTCACTGATACTTGCTCAGTTCCCAGGACTGGCTGGGCATCAGAGCTACAGAGATGAGGAAGATACTGTCCTTGCCCTGGAGGGGTTTATAGTCTAGTCCAGGAAGCAGACACCAAAACAGTTTCAGTATAATGTAATGGGTGCAGTGAAGAGGAATGTGTAAGAATTGGTTGTGCACAAAGAGGGAGTGACCTTTGTCCTTGAGGGACAGGGAAGGCATCCCCTGGACCTTGAAGCAGAGAACACAACAGCTGTGCTCTAAAAAGTGAATTGCTTATGTGTGTATGAATGTACAGTGTCACTTAGGACCCAGTTCATCTTCCTACTCTCCTTACTTTCCAATATTTGTATGAGGTTTAGGTAGATACTTGTAACACCAAGTTCTGTTCACCTTGGTTTTCGTTTTGTTTTGTTTTTCTTTTAGCACTTTCATTGAGTTATAATTTATATACCATAAAATTCACCCATTGTAACTGTACAGTGCAATGATTTTTTAGTAAAAGTACAGAGTTGTGTTTTAGAATATTTCTATAGCTCCAGTTAGTTCATTTGTGCTTGTTTACATTAAATCTCCACTCTTACCTCCTGCCCTAGGCAACGACTGTCCTCTATAAATTTACCTTTTCTGAACATTTCGTATAAACAAAATCATACAATATGTAGTCTTTTGCATTTGGCTTCTCTTGGCATGTTTTTGAGGTCCAGCCAAGTTGTACTGTGTATTAGTACTTCATTACTTTTTGTTGCAAAATAGAATCTCATTGTATGGGTCTTGATTTTTTATCCTTTGACAGTCTCTGTCTTTTGAGTGGGCTGTTTAGACTATTCACATTTAATTTCATTATTGATATGGCTAGATTTACATTTTCCACTTTGCTATTTATCTCCTTTACATTTTGTGCTTCCCTTTCTCCTTTACTGCCTTCTTTTGTATTAAGTATTTTTTAATGGGCCATTTTAATTTTTCTGTTCATATTTTTTATACTTTTTTTTTACTTTTTTATTTTATTAGTGCCCAAGGGACTACAAGATGCATCTTAACTCATCACAGTCTACTTCAAATTAATACTACTAACTTAATTCTGATAAAATATAAAAACATTCCTCCCCCTCCTTTGTAGTATTATTGTCATGTATATTATTGTCATATATATTACATCGATTTATGTTATAAACCTAATTATTCAGTGTTGTAATTATTGATTTATACAATATGTCTTTCTTTTAAGATTTATTTAGTGGCTCAGTCGTTAAGCGTCTGCCTTCGGCTCAGGTCATGATCTCAGGGTCCTGGTATCGAGCCCCGCATCGGGCTCCCTGCTTGGAGGGAAGCCTGCTTCTCCCTTTCACACTCCCCCTGCTTGTGTTCCCTCTCTCGCTGTGTCTCTCTCTGTCAAATAAATTTTAAAAATCTTTAAAAAAAAAGATTTATTTATTTTAGAGAGAGAGAGAGAGGGTGCACAATGGGGAAGGGCAGAGGGAGAGGAAGAAAGAATCTCAAGCAGACTGCTGCTGAGTGCAGAGCCAGATGCGGGGCTCGATCTCACAACCTGGAGATCACAACCTAAGCTGAAACCAAGAGTCAGGCGCCCAAATGACTCTGCCACCCAGGCACCCGTATACAATATGTCTTTTAAAGAAATTAAGAGAAGAAATTAGGAAAAAAAATATTTATAATGTCTTTTATATTAACCCACATATTTACCATTTCTGGTGTTCTTTTTTTCTTCCTCTGGATTCAAGTTACCACTTGGTACCACTTCCTTTCGGCTAGAAGGGCTTCCTTTAGTATTTCTTTTTTTTTTTTTTTAAGATTTTATTTTTTTATTTGTCAGAGAGAGAGAGAGCACAAGCAGGAGGAGTGGCAGGCAGAGGGAGAAGCAGGCTCCCTGCTGAGTGGGGAGCCCGATACGGGACTCGATCCCAGGACCCTGGGATCATGACCTGAGCTGAAGGCAGCTGCTTAACCAACTGAGCCACCCAGGCATCCCTCCTTTAGTATTTCTTACAAAGCAAACCTGCTAGCAGTGAATTCTCTCAGTCTTTATTTGGGAATGTTTTTATTTTGCTTTCAGTCTTAAAGAATAATTTTTTAAAATAACATCTTTATTGATACATAATTCATATGCCATAAAATTCACCTTTGTAAAATATACAGTTCAGTGGTTTAGTATATTCACAGAATTGTGCAACCATCACCAGTAATTCCAGAACATTTTCATCACCCCAGAAAGAAACCCTATACCCATTAGCAGTCACCTCTGGCAACTGCTCATTCCCTTTCTGTTTCTATAGATTTGCCTATTCTGGATGCTTCGTATAAATTGAATTGTATAGTATGTAGCCTTTTGTGACTGGCTTCTGTCACTTAGCATAATGTTTGAAGGATAGTTTTGCTGGACATGAAGTTATTGGTTGACAGTTTTGATCTTCTCACTACTGTTATTTCACTGCCCTCTGGCTTTCATTGTTACAGATGAGAAGTTAATCAAATTATTCCACTATACATTATGAGTCATTTTTCTCTTGCTAATTTAAAGAGTTCCTGTCTTTATCTTTCTTTTTAAATATTTATTTATTTATTTATTTATTTATTTATTTATTTATTTATTTTAGAGAGAGAGAGAGCACAAGCAGGTGAAGGAGCAGAGGGAGCAAATCCTCAAGCAGACTCCTCACTGAGTGCAGAGCCCAACAGGGGGCTTGATCTCACAACCCATGAAATCACGACCTGAGCCAAAACCAAGAGTCAGACACTTAACTGACTGAGCCACCCAAGCACCCCTATCTTTATCTTTCAATAGTTTGACTATGATGTATCTGGGTGTAGATCTTTTGGTATTTATCCTGTTTTGAGAGACTTGAGAATTTTTTTTTTCTTTTTAAGATTTTATTTATTTATTTAACAGAGCACACAAGCAGGGGTAGCGACAGGCAGAGGGAGAGGGAGAGGCAGGCTTCCCACTGAGCAGGGAGCCTGATGCGGGGCTCAGTCCCAGGACTCTGGGATCATGACTTGAGCCGAAGGCAGATGCTTAGCCAACTGAGCCACTCAGATGCCCCAAGAGACTTGAGACTTTTGACTGTATGGATTAATGTTTTTCTTTAATCAAATATGGGGAGTTTTCAAACATTGTTTCTTCAAATATTTTTTTTCTACTCCTTTCTCTCCTGAGATTTCCCATATATATTTGTTTGGTATGCTTTATGTATCCCACAAGTCTCTGAGGCTCTATTCATTATTCTTCCATTTTTTTTTCCTCTTCAGATTGAATGTTTCTATTGATCTATCTGCAAGTTCACTGATTCTGTCTCCTGCTACTTTGATGTTGATTTTCTCTCGTGAATTTCTCATTTTATTTATTGTACTTTCAGCTCAACTCTGCTTTTTTGTTTCATTTTTTGTTTTTTTGTTTTTGAGAGAGAGAGCAGGAAGCAGAGGGGGAGAGGGAAAGAGAGAATCTCAAGCAGGCTCCATGCCCAGCATGGAGCCCGACGAGGGGCTCAATCCCATGACCCTGAGATCACAACGAGAGCTGAAATCAAGAGTCAGACGCTTAACCTACTGAGCCACCCGGGCGCCCTTCAACTCTGTTTTATACATGTTCTAAGTAGAATAATTTTAACACCACATCATCAATACCATTACATTTGCTTTCTTCATGCCTTTTTTCTATGATAAAATTTGAGCTTTTTCAGACCATCAACAGTATGGATTCACAAAATAGAAGTACTGAGGCTAAGTAATCGTAGTGGGGCTAACTGTTCAATTCATTCTTGTAGACCACCCTGCCCATTAGACTACATTGCCTAACAAATCTGACCCACTGATAGATTATATCCAGCTTGCTTTTACTAGGATCTTTTGTTGTATGCTGCTTTCTAACTATAGCTGTACCTAGAAATCCACTACCTCCCAAAAAGCCATAATAAGCCGGCTACTAAATTGGTTATATCTCTGAGGACCATCTTCACACAGAAATTGATGAATTTCTGTGGAGCTGAGTTGAAGAGTCTAAGGCCACATATGGGGCCAAGGAATAGCAAGTCATTATAGATTAGCAGTGTTCACCATTATTTGGAATATAGGAGGTCGTTTATTCATGCACTGACCAGCTATTCTGGCCCGAAGTATCCTGAGGCAACTTTAGGCACATTAAGTCACCTAAAGACAGTTGTAACTTATATTGAGCTGTCATGATAATTTGTCTCCCAAATACTACTTCTCCTACATTCCTTAAGTTTATGAATTATCTTGCTTCTCTACACTAGCTCTCTCTGTCCATACTTCACTGACCCTGTGAAAATCAGCCCTGTGCTAGATCTCTCAGTCTCTGCCCTGTACATCTTCTGGTTGGCTACAATACGGATACAAATCCAATCCTGCCAATATCATAGATTTGGAAGACAGAAATGGGGTGAAGATCATATTCCTATGGCTTTTGGCTATTGTTACTATCAAGAAAGGTCATGGAACTATGAGATCATCCCACATCAGTATTCCAGAATCCAATATCAAGCTTCATAGGCTGAGATGTAGGTTCATTGACAATGGAAGCTTCTTACTTTCAGCAAGGTTGCAATGGAGGCCTCAAACTATAGCTTTCTGTGTAACAGTCATATATTGTTCCTAGAGACATTTATGAAGGCCCAACCAAGTACCTTCAGTGCCTTTCCAATGGTTTTCTAAGCATCTAATTTCTTATATCAAACCTGTCCCATTCTGGGGAGGTAGTTGGTAGTTGGCTTAAAGTTGTAGGTGGAGGGATGCCTGGGTGGCTCAGTCAGTTAAACATCTGCCTTCGGCTCAGGTCATGATCCCAGGGTCGTGGGATTGAGTCCCGCATCAGGCTCCTTGCTCGGTGGAGAGCCTGCTTCTCCCTCTGCCTGCCGCTCCCCCTGCTTGTGCTTGCTTTCCCTCTCTCTCACAAATAAATAAAATCTTTTTTAAAAATAAATAAATGAATAAAGTTATATGTGCATATCAGGGCAATAGAGACACACATTCAGGCCACCTTCTCAGAATTCTGATAATTTATGTAAGCTCTTTTTCCCAGTGTGGACCTTAGCTTCCTCCAACCTTGTAAACCTCTCATGGTTCTTGTGGGTCAGGAATTTAGGAAGGGCTTGGCTGGACAGTTCTGTCTCAGGGCTTGGAGGGCTCCAAGACTCAGTTCCAGGACCTCTTTCCTTTTCCATCTACACTAGGCATTCTCCTCCAGTCCATAGCCTAAAGTATGATTGATATACTTATGACTCTCAATTTATAATCTCCAGCTCTGACCTCTCCCTTGAGCTCCAGACTTGAATCTCCAACTGACTACTTGATATCTCTACCCATATATCTAATAGACCACTCATGTTTAACATAGCCAAAGAAAAGTCTTAAATTCTCCAAGGCTGTCATCCTCCAGTTTTCATCTCATCTGTTCAGATGCTCAAGCTCAAAACCTAGGAGCTATTCTTGACTCCTTCCTTCACTCCCCCACATCCAATCTAAGAAATTGCATATCAGATCTACTTCTGGAATATAATTCCAAAGCCATACACTTTTCTCTCTCTCCATTGCCAGCTTTCATTGGCATCCCCATACAGTCTGCTGACACAGTGATCAGAGTGATCTTTTGAAATATAAGCCAGATCTTTTTGCCTCTCATGGCACTAAAAACAAAATCCATAGTTCAAATCATGGCTTTTGAGGCCTTATATTCATTCAACATGATCTGGTAGGCCTCACACTGCCTCTCCAACTTTTATTTCCTACCACTTTTGTCTCATTCACCATACTCTAGGCACACTGACCTCCTCTCCATTCCTTGAATATGCCAAACTCATCCCTGCCTCAGAGACCTGGCACTGTCTCAGGCTGGAACACTATTTCCCCCAGACCTCCTTATGGCTGATGCCTTATAAGATGGTCTTCGCTGACTATACTGCCCCCATCATTCTCTACCACTTACTTTGTTGTTGTTGTTGTTTAAAGATTTTTTATTTATTTATTTGACAGAGAGAGAGAGCACAAGCAGACAGAGCAGCAGGCAGAGGGAGAGGGAGAAGCAGGCTCCCGGCCGAGCAGGGAGCCTGATGCGAGGACCCTGGGATCATGACCTGAGATGAAGGCAGACACTTAACCGACTGAGCCACCCAGGCGCCCCCTCTTTTTTTTTTTTTAAGATTATTTATTTATTTATTTTACAGAGAGAGCTACTTACTTTGTTTTCATAGCATTTCTCTCTCTCTCACTATTTTGCTTTTTATTTACTTTGTATTCTGTCTTACTTGTTGATATGGCCCCAGTGCTAGCACATAGAAAGCATTCCAAATATGTATTTGTGGACTGTGTGGATATACTCTCTGAGGCTAGAGAGGTTCATTTCATTCATTCAGCATACTCACCAAGGCCCTGCTATGGGTCAGGTATTGTACTAGATACCGGGGTACAAAGTCATACATGGCCCCTGCCCTGTTTAGCCTTTGAGAGTCAGATTCTGAATATCTTTGAAAAAGAACCTCATCTTCTTTAATTAAAAAAAAGAAAATATCCAACATCTCCAGGTCAGGGGAGGAAGACTGGAGTGTGACTCCTGGGTACCATCTCCATCTTACGGGCTTTGCATTCTTTTTTTTTTTTTTTTTTTAAGATTTTTTTATTTATTTGAGAGAGAGAGAATGAGAGACAGAGAGCACGAGAGGGAAGAGGGGAGAGGGAGAAGCAGACCCCCTGCCGAGCAGGGAGCCCGATGTGGGACTCGATCCCGGGACTCCAGGATCATGACCTGAGCCGAAGGCAGTCGCTTAACCAACTGAGCCACCCAGGCGCCCTGGGCTTTGCATTCTGAGGATCCTCTCATCCTCCCTTTAAAATAAAAGCTCTTGAGGGCGCCTCGGTGGCTGAGTTGGTTAAAATAAAAGCTCTGGCCCATATGTGTTCACAGACCCACTTCCCTTTGTTTCTCTGAACCCAGCTGAGGCCAGCAAGGTCTTTCACAAAAATTTACCAAGCACCATAGGAGAAAAATGGGGAAATAAACAGTGATTCTAAGGGGCAGAAATACAGCCAGACAGCAGCCTTTCTGCCCAAAAGGGCTGGCATAGATAAGCTTTAGACCTTGTAAAGTAGGGAAAGTCACCTTAAAAACTTTCCTACCAAGAGGGGCACCTGGGTGGCTCAGCTGCTTAAGCATCAGATTCATGGTTTCAGCTCAGGTGATGATCTCATGGGTAATGGGATCAAGCCCCACATTGCCGCTCCCTGCTCAGCAGGGAGTCTGCTTGAAGATTCTCTCTCTCTCTGCCCCTCCCTCTCAAATAAATAAATAAATCTTTAAAAAAAAAAAAAAAAAAAAAGTTTCCTACCAAGAACCTCCCTCCAGGGCATCTTGACCTCATTTTGGTCCAGAGTGGAAGATAAAAAACATGAGCTCGCTGTCCCCTCAGAGTTTTCTGGACTCTGTCCCTGCCTCAGATTATTGGTGTCATGATAGAACTCATGCCTTGCGTGAAATTTTACTTCCTCCCCAAAGGTAAGGCTTAGTTCCCCACCCAACAATTAAGAACAGTTAATGTCATGGTTTCCTACAGTGTACAACTTGTGTAATATGTTAGGTGAATTGAGATGTTTCAAAGTCAGATCAAGAAAAATTTTAACACTTACCAAGTTCTAGAATAAGAAATATCTTAGGGCACCTGGCTGACTTAGTCCATGGATCATACAACTGTTGATCTTGGGGTTGTGAGTTCAAGCCCCACGTTGGGGGTAGAGATTACTTAAAATCTTTAAAATATATATATATTCACAGGTACAATGTAGAAAATAGTTAATTTTCTCAGAAGCACAGGACCCAAAAAAGAATTTGACATATAACATTCGTCATTGACAACGAGTGTGTACTAACTAAGCCAGACACTGCACTAAGTGCTTTGTATGGAAAACCACAAGGATAATACATTCTATGAGATACATGTTACCGTAGAGTAGTCCCCCTTATTCATGGGAAATATATTCTAAGATCCCTACTGTGAATGCCTAAAACCACAGATGGTATCGAACCCTATATATATTTATATTTTTTCCTATACATACATATCTATGATAAAGTTTTATTTAGAAATTAAGTACAGGGGCGCCTGGGTGGCTCAGTCATTGGGCATCTGCCTTCAGCTCAGGTCATGATCCCCGGGTGCGGGGATCGAGCCCCGCATCGGGCTCCCTGCTTGGCAGGGAGCCTGCTTCTCCCTCTCCCACTCCCCCTGCTTGTGTTCCCTCTCTTGCTGTGTCTCTCTCTGTCAAATAAATAAATAAGAAATTAAGCACAGTAAGAGATTGACAATAATAACTATTAATAAAACAGAACAATTATAGGGGCGCCTGGGTGGCTCAGTTGGTTAGGCGGCTGCCTTCCGCTCAGGTCGTGATCCTGGAGTCCCGGGATTGGGTCCCATATCGGGCTCCCTGCTCAGCGGGGGGTCCGCTTCTCCCTCTGACCCTCTTCCCTCTCGTGCTCTCTGTCTCTCATTCTCTCTCTCAAATAAATAAAAAATCTTTAAAAAAAAAAAACAGAACAATTATAACTTATTGTAGTAAAAGTTATATGAATGTGGTATCTCTGTTTCTCAAAATATCTTACTGTACTTACCCTTGTGGTAATGTGAAATGATTAAATGTCTACATGATGAGATAAAGTGAAATGAATGATGTAGGCATTGTGACATAGCATTAGGCTACTACTGACCTTCTGAAGATATGTGAGAGGGAAGATCATCTGCCTCCAGACTATGGTTGACCATAGATAACTGAACTCACAGAACGTGAAACTGCCAGATAAGGGAGGGCTTCTGTACTCCCATTGTAAACAGAGGAAAACCACAGGATGGAGATTAATTTCTTTTTTTTTTTTTAAGATTTTATTAATTTACTTGAGAGAGAGCATGCACCCGAGAGAGCAAGAGCAGGGGGAGAGGCAGAGTGAGAGGGAGAAGCAGGCTCCCTGCTCAGCAGGGAGCCTGACTTAGGGCTCCATCCCAGGATGCTGGGATCATGACCTGAGCTGAAGGCAGACGCTTAACGACTGAGGCACCCAGGCGCCCTGAGATTAAGTAATTTCTATAAAATCACACAGTCACAGAAACAGCAGCAGGATTTGAACCCAAGTCAGCATGCCTGGGGGGCCCAAGTTCCTAACCAAGATTTGTACCACACACATTTAACTGGTATTAGATAATAGTTTGTGTTTACTATATAATAACAGGATTAATTAACCTTTTCTCATGAAGGTAAAAGATCATCGAGCAGCATCTTCCTTTTTTTTTTTTAAAGATTTTATATATTTATTTGACAGAGACACAGCAAGAGAGGGATCACAAGCAGGGGGAGAGGGAGAGGGAGAAGCAGGCTTCCCGCCGAGCAGGGAGCCCGATGCAGGGCTCGATCCCAGGACCCTGGGACCATGACCCGAGACAAAGGCAGACGCTCAACGACTGAGCCACCCAGGCGCCCCAAGCAGCATCTTCTAATTGATATTTATCCTCCAAAATTACTTTTCAAATCTTCTGATTTATTCCAAAGAAACCAATTTTTAATGTTTCCTTAATAAACAAACTCACGTTCTTTCCATACAAAAAGAATATTCTAGTCTTTCAATAACTAAACCCCAGTACAATTTTCTAACCAAGACGCTGTGTACAGTTATACCAATGTAAATTTTCAAAATCAGAAAATGCAGGGTGCCTGGCTGGCTCTGTCAGTAGAGCATGCAACTCTTGATCTCAGGATTATGAGTTTGAGCCCCACAGTGGGTGTAGAGATTACATAAAAATAAAATCTTTTTGGGGTGCCTGGGTGGCTCATTCGTTAAGCGTCTTGCCTTCAGCTCAGGTCATGATCCCAGGGTCCTGGGATCGAGCCCTGCATTGGGCTCCCTGCTCGGCAGGAAGCCTGCTTCTCCCTCTCCCACTCCCCCTGCTTGTGTTCCTGCTCTTGCTGTCTCTCTCTCTGTCAAATAAATAAATAAAATCTTTAAAAAATAAAAAGAAATAGAGAAAATCTTTTTAAAAATAAATAATAAAATCAGAAAATGCTATTGATCTTTTAGTGGAATAAATGTTGGAGTTGCTTTATTTTTAATTCCACAGAAAATGTTCACAAATAATAAAAAAGATAGAGAATTTATTATTACAGTTTACAAAAAGAGTGATAAAATGATTCTCTTTTCAAGTCTTTCAATCTTTCTGATTCTATCTGGGAAAGATGTCTTAACACCTTTCTTCACAGTTGCTGCTCTCTTAGTCTTTGTAAGGAGAGCTCCAAGCCTCTGGTACCAGTGTCAGTCTAGAATTACTTCATTTTTATTGGTATCTATTTAAATTTATGATCTAAAGATTTCTTTTTGAAAGAATTTATATCACGGTGATTATAGTTAATAATGCTGAATTGTATATTTGAAAGTTGCTAAGAGAGTAAATCTGGAAAGTCTTCATCACCAGACAAAGATTTGTAACTATATATGATGACAGATGTTAACTAGATTTATCATGGTGACCATTTTGCAATATATACAAATATCAAATCATTATATTGTACACCTGAAACTAATATAATGTTGTATATCAATTATAACTCAAAAAAATTTACTTAGTAAAGAAAATTGGCTTACACAAAATTGTAAAGTTATTATATAGGTGATATGAGAATATAGCATGAGTCATGAAAGCATAGGGAAGGAGTGACTAAGGTGTGTCGAGATATAATGATACGGCATTCCATTACTCAGTGCCTACGTTTGAGACTGGGTTCAAAGACAGTGCTGTTGAGGTAGGTTTTTAACTCAAAGATTTTTTATTTTCCTCTCTGTAGTGGAGCACATGATCCAGAAGAACCAGTGTCTCTTTACCAATACCCAGTGTAAGGTTTGCTGCGCCTTGCTCATTTCTGAGTCCCAGAAGCTGGCACACTACCAGGTATGCCATTGTACCTTTAGAAATACTTTACTTTCCAAAATAAAAAAAAAGAAATACTTTATTTTCCACACTCAGTGCCAAGCCCTCACTTCTCCCTGGCTTGCACAATGAAGTGTATGTAATTCCTTTCTAGCCACCCAGACATTGCCTCCATGCATGTTGACTGTGATTTGAAGGTTGACTTAATTTTTCTGTGTCTCATTTCTCCCATCCAAATCAGGATCATCATACTTATATCTTCCCTCTCAGTGTGGTATAGTAGAAAGTATGCACTTTGGCTTTAAATAGACCTGAGTTAGAATCACAACTCTGCTGCTCATCTTGGGCAAGAAGCCTCACCATCTTCAGTCTTAGTTTCCTCATCTGTAAGATAGAGATGATGGTAATTTTCTCATAGATTGCTGTGAAGGTTAGACTTAATAGCACGTAAAGTGCCTTGAACAGAGTAGGAGCTCAATAAACTAGGTTTCTTCCCCTACCTTCTCCTCCTCAAAAGTTTTTGTGAGGATGGATCAGATGAAAATCTAGTATTTTTGAGTGCCTTAGATATGAAATGGCATTTGGCTATTTTTGATCTTTTTCCTGGGTTCTTGCAGAGCAAAAAACATGCCAACAAAGTGAAGAGATACCTAGCAATCCATGGAATGGAGACATTAAAAGGGGAAACGAAGAAGCTAGACTCAGATCAGGTAATCCAGCTGCCATGTTGAGACTGCTCACTTTCTGATGAAGCCAACAGGCAGGTTGGTGTGGTGGAAAGAAGGTGGGCTTTGAGTCAGACTGAATTGGCTTCAAATCCTGGCCATGTTGTGTGACTTGGAAAAGTCTTGTTACTTCTCTAAGCCTTAATATCTTCCTCCCTAAAAATGAGAATGCTAATATCAACTATATTTTAGGATTTTTCCAAACTAAAATGAGGGAAGGTTTATAAAAAGCACCAAACACAGAGCCTGGCACATAGTAGGGCTCAGTAAATCAAGCCATTGTTATGCATTACCACCCAGTGGTTTATTGGAGCAGGACAAGAAGCTTCCCCTTCACTACTCAAGGAGAAAAAAGGGAAAGAAACCAGGCTGCTTGCTTTCTTGAAATGGGAGGGAAAGAGCTGAGTTCAGCACTTGAATGTTTTGAATAAACAAGTGGAAAAAACACCTTTCCAAATGCCTGTTCTGATTGAGGTGTAAATGCACTTGCTTTTTGGGTTAGAAATACGTGAGAATTATGCTGAAACAATCCTAGTCCCTCAGGGGTACCATTATTTTGTTCCATGGGAGGTTGTTCAAATGTCATGGGCTGAGAAGTCCACTGATGAGGGCCCAATACCAGCTCTGCAACTTACTGGTTTGGTGACTTTGGGCAAATCACTTCACCTCTCTACTTCACCCATAAAATGGAGATAATAATTCCTACCTTTTAAGGGTATTGTGAGGTAAAATTCCAATTCCTAGTGGATGTTCAGTGAATGAAAATTTGCAGATTGCTTCCTATTATATATAGTGGTCACAGGTTTGGAAGGGCCTTACTCATCCCTTCTCCAAAGTCACTGGACCCATCCCCTAGTTGCCCTTCTGCTTATGATTTAGAATTCAGAAAGACAAGACTAACTCTATGACTCTGGACAAGTTACTTCACCTCTTTGTATCTTGATTATTTCAACCCTCGGGGTGGTCCAGTAGTTCAAATGAAGTGACATTCCCCTTCCTCTACAACAAAGAATTATCCAAAATGTTAATAGTGCCAAAATTGTAAAATGCTCTTGTAACGAATACTATTCACAGATCAGACCTCAGAGAGCTGGGAGCTCTTAACATAGGCTTGAAATACATTGTTTTCTGGCCTAATCACAATCAACAAATAAAACCCAAATATCTGCTTGTTCAGCAAACCCTGAATATCTGCTGTGTGCCAGACTCCAGCAGGGTGCTAAGGATAGGAAACAAAGATGAGTCCAGTGGTCCATGCCCAAAGTCCTCCTAAGCTGTGACACTGTCAGTTTGGGTGACAAGTGGTATGATAGAGGTCTGTTTAATGTACTCTGGGCATGCAGAGATGGAACAAGATTAACTTTTTCTGAATACCCACACAAAGCAGCTCGATAATTGTGTACTGAATGATTTTCTTGCATAATAATCTCCCAGAAGTGAGATATATATATATATATGTATATATATATATATATATAGGCCTTGAAGGCTAAGCCGATACATGCTAGGCAGGAAAAGAGGAAGATCATTCTAGGTAGCAGGAATGGCCCAAGCAAAGCAAGGAAGCAACAGAGAATAAAGTGGGGAATGGTGAGTAGAGCCTGAAATGAAGTAGCTGGAGAAAGATCCAGAAAGGTAGGTTGGGGTTAGTGTGTGAAGGGGGCCTTGAATTCCCATTCTTCTATGGGCAATGGGGAACCATTGAAGATTTTCTGGCTGGGCAGTGGCGTGATCAGACCTGTGTTCTTTCTCCCAACCAGAAGAGCAGCAGAAGCAAAGACAAGAACCAGTGCTGCCCCATCTGTAACATGACCTTTTCCTCCCCTGTCGTGGCCCAGTCGCACTACCTGGGGAAGACCCACGCAAAGAACTTAAAGCTGAAGCAGCAATCCACTAAGGTGGAAGGTACTGGTTTTCCTGAGTAGTGCTATATCGGTACCCCTCCCATCCTCAGGGCACCAATGCCAGGTGCTCCCAGAAATGCTCACTGGGGCCACAGACTTGGAGAGGTTGAACTACTTTGAGAACCCTTAAAAATATCAAAGTAGACCCAGCTTCAGTGAAATGCAGCCTCAGAGTTGTGCTCACCTAACTTCCTTTCTTTGGTTACATCAGTTTTTCTCTGTAGAAGCATCTTAGCCCTGAGCTTTTGTCCTGACAAATAATTATAATTGGGAGTGCCAAAGTCCTCCAGGCCGTGCATACCATGAGAGCATTCTATCTCCTACCTCTCCCACTTAGGTTTTTCCCTCCCAGCATCCACAGGCCCTTATTACTGTGGGTTCCAAGTTGAAAGCTAAATCCTTGTCTTTTTCGTGTGCTCAGGTTATGCCCTGCTCACTTTAATCCTCAAAGCTGCCTGTTCTCCTCAAGACAGGGACTTGCTTTTCAAAGCGGGACACTTTAGTGCTGCCACTGCTGCCCAGCAAGCCGTGTTTGCAACTGTCATGAATTCATTTCCAGTGCAGTGACTTCTAAAACAGTCCCCTTTATCTTGTCACCACTGGTACTCAACCCCCACTCTCATCTCATTAACTCCTGACTTTCTGGGAATTTTTAACCTGTGCTAACTGCAGTCAGCCAAGAATGAAAGTTCTTTGATTTTTATTTCATTTTTTTCTTGGTAATTTTTGCTTCTTTATTTATTTCGGACCAAGAAGTAAACTAACTGTACTATTTATAATACTTGTTATTCTTTTTTATAATACTGTATTATGAAAACAAAACAACAGTGTTTTGGAAGACTTTGAGGATAAGGTGAAAAATCACTCATAATTACACCCTCTTAAACACACCCAAATCTAGTTCATGCTATGAAACAACAGAATATGGACTTTGAGGTCACAGACATGCAGGTTTAAATCCTGATGCTGCTATTTACCATCTATATGGCTTAACTTCTTTGAACCTGAGTTTCCTCACCTATAAAATGTTAATAATACTATCTACTTTATGGGTTATGAGGATGAAATAATGTATATAAGGAACCTAGGACTTAAGAGATGCTCAGTAAATGACAGCTGCTGCTGTTAGTATTATCACCATCATCGAGATAGCCAGGATAAGTGGAATCCCCTTATGAAATGTAGTATTTGCTCAGGCATCCACCATCTGGAGCATGTCATTGGCCTTGCTTATGGTTTGTTCATCATTGAGTTATACTAGTACTAATGGCTTTTGTTTAAACTTTGTGTTGGGGGCGCCTCGCTGGCTCAGTCAGTGCAGCATGTGACTCCTGATCTTGGGGTCGTGAGTTCGAGCCCCACGTTATATGTAGAGATTGCTAAAAAATAAATCAATAAATAAAGTCGGTGTTGGTACCATGAATGGTACCAAAGAGATTAAAACATTAGGCCAAGGGAAACTACCTTAAGAACAGAACCTTATAAGGTCATTTATCTTTATATGGATTGATCTTTTCCATAAATGGGAAAATTCCCTGGAATATTCCAGGTCCCAAAGATTCCATACAAAGAGATTATTTTCCATATTCATTTTTAGCCTTTGCCACATACAGATAAGTTTTGATATAGTTGTAATCAAAGTGCATCTACCATTTGTATACTGCTTTTACTTTTCACAGAATTTTGTAGTTTAAGCACATTTCCATGTTATTATGTGAGTGTAGAACTCTATTTCTGAAATTAAACATTTTTCTAATGTAAAAGTAATAGAAGCATGTTGTAGAAAATATGGAAAATATAGGTATATGAAAAGAAAATGTACCTATAATTTTACCACTCAGAGATAACCACTGTTAACATTTTGGAGTAGTGTTTCTTCTCTAATCTTTTGTTATGTGTATGTGTGTATATCTGTGTGTATAGTTGTTTTATGTATATCCAGATTAAATCCATATATATGTCCATATAAACAAAGAATACTTTAAATAGCCTTATCATGTTTATAAAAATGATACTATGCATACTCGCGATGAGTAATTCTAGCGCAAACAATGCAAAAAGTACAAAGAAGAAAGTAAAATATCCCCCAAATCCTACCACCGAAAGAGAAATGCTATTAATATATTGGTGACATTTTCAGAATACCAGTAACACATAAAGACTATGCATATATCTTTTAACATTGATAAGATCATATTGTGTGTGTAATTTTATACACTTTCTGTTTAATATAACATTTGTATTTCCCCATGTTATTAAAAACTTTTTTATAAACATTTTAATGACTATATAATAGCCCATCATACCATATTTAACCATTCCTCTAATGTTGAACATCTCCCCCTTCCCCTTTTTTGATATTTATAAATAACAGTACAGCAAACACCCCTGTAGAATACTCTTTACATACTTCCAGCTGTTTCCTAAGAGAAGACGCCCATAATTGTTATTTTTTGGATGTCCATAAAGCGGTTCCTCCAACTTTACTTAACCATTTACCTCTGATGTTTCTCTTCAATATCTTTTAAAGAATGACCTTTTTATGTTTTAACAACCATTATTGTCTCTCCTTTCTGATGTGAAAAATCTACATTCATTGTAGAAAAGTTGGAAAATACTGAAACGCACCCTTTTACTCTATGCCTTTGGCCTTTTTTCCATGCATCACTAGTATGTTTTTTCATTTGTTTATTTTACAAAATTGAGGACATAAGAAACAGATTGCTGTATAACCTGCTTTTTTTTAACATAACACCACATACTGAATATTTTCTCATGTATTAAATATTCTACAACATGTGCATTACTTTTCAAGTGACTTGCTGAAACAATGGACAGGGAAAGTTAGTGGTCAGGGAAATTGAGATTCCTATGCTGGAAAACCATTGTGAGAAAAGCCAGCAAGTTTCCTCTGGCTTGCTAAAAATCCTCAAAACTTCCCCCATTGAAGTGGTCCAGGGATGAACAAGCATCTGAGCCATCGATCTGAGTGCTGCTGAGCCCCACTTCTCTTCCACCATTGGTGGGGGTTCTAGGCCACATTTTTAAAGCAGTGGTTACTAGGTTGACACCATTCTAGCCACGTGGACTCATTAGTGAGTCTTGGCATCCACTCCATAAAGCAGCAGTCTTGCCTGCCATCAGTATCAAGATATATGTTGACCCACAGGAGGCTTATGCATATGCCTATAACAGATTCTGATTAACTGAATTCATTGACCAAAGCCAGGGATGTTTTCTGAAGGTGGAAGCATGATCTGTAGCCCTCAGGTTACCCTACCACATTCTGGCAGCCTGGCATAGCAAAGACAGCATGGTCTTTAGAGTCACACAGACAGGTTCACTCGCTAGCAGGGTGATCTTGGACAAGTCACTTTACCCATCTGAACCTTGGTTTTTCTCTATAATGTGGCAAAATGATACCTATCTCATGGGATAGTTCTGAGGACCAAAGGAGGAAATAACATTTACAAAGCATGTAACTAAATGTCAGTGTCATCCCCTCTCTCCCCTACTCAGCCTGGAAGGCAGTGTAACCCAAAAGGCCTCCCTAGTATGGTTGCCTTTTCTAAATGACCCTCCAGGTCCTCAGGCCCTCAGTTGCTACATCTGTGCATTGGCTCCCAGCTCTGTAACTAGGGCACTTTGAGGATGGGACTAAAACACCCAGGTTTCTTGTCCCACTTGCTGTGAAGTTCTTGGGAATTCTGAGGGATAAAAAGACTACAAACATGTACGTTTCTAGTCTGTTGTAATTGGGCAACTTGATAGCAGAAGCCTCCTCAGAATATGAGATAATCAGGATTCATGTACCTGAAGTAGTGAAAGCTGCTGATCAAGTAGCTGGTCTTTGAGCTCCCCCAAATCTTCCCAATTTTCCCAATTAGAGAAGGCTTTCCGTGTGTGTCACACAGGCAGAGTGCCACATCTGCAAGTGTGATTAGTGACCCAGCCTTTCTTTCCATTCAGCAGACTAGAAAGCTTGGCACCTTCTGGGTCTTTTCATTGTTTCTGTTTGAACTCTCTCACCGCAGCTCTGTCGAAACGCCTTACAAACCCTTTCCTTGTGGCCTCCACCTTAGCCTTGCACCAGAATAGAGAGATGATAGACCCAGACAAGTTCTGCAGCCTCTGCCATGCGACTTTCAACGACCCTGTCATGGCTCAACAACATTATGTGGGCAAGAAACACAGGAAACAGGAAACCAAGCTCAAACTCATGGCACACTATGGGCGGCTGGCAGACCCTGCTGTGACTGACTCATCAGGTAAGAGGGCCCAGCTCACACCCAGAGCTGGATCAGGGCCTGAGTACTGGAGTTCCCCAGACTACCAAAGCTGTGCCCTTTCTTCCTTACATCTAAAGCAGGCGTTGCAAACTCAAATGCCTGCAGAAACCAGACAGGAAATTTAAATAAGTGAAAGAGCCAAGAGGGGATTTGATCAGCTGAAGAGTACATGCCTCTCCTAGGCAGCTCCAGCTAGTTACTACCGTATCTTCCGTTTTTCAAAAGACTCTAGAAAGTCAGATTTCTTTAAGAATTCCCCTCATTTTTAGGGGCGCCAGGCTGGCTCAGTCAGTAGACCATATGACTCTTGGTCTTGGGGTTCTGAGTTCAAGCCCCATGTTGGGTGTAGAGATTACTTAAAGATAAAATCTTAAAAAAAAAAAAAAAGAAAAAGCCCCTCAGTTTTAAATGTGCTACCAAATTTTAAAAATGTTAAACCCTGTGTGAGTCAAACCTGTCTGCAAGCCAGATTTGGGCCAAGGGCCACCAGTTTGCAACCTCTGATTTAAGCTCCCTGTCATCCACATTCCTGTGTGAAGACCTCAGTAGCCTCTGTCAGATTTTAGAGTGTCCTCAGGGCCCCTCATCTCTCAGCAGCTCAGGCCTGCCTATATCCTTGGGATAGTGTGGTAAAGGACACCACTCTGACTCAGAGAACATTAGTTTTTCCCTGACTTCAAGATGCCAGTCAGCATCACAGGAGTAAGCATTCATGAAGAGTTAAGAGCCCTTCCCAATCACAGTAACTACTTAGGGCTTATAATAAGAGTAGGGGAGGGGAAGATTATTATTTTCTCTTTCATTCAGTCAGTAAATGTTTATTGAGCGCCTACTGTTTTCCCTCATTGAGGGAACAGTCCCTGTCTCCTGGAGCCTACGTGAGCATTCAGTGGGTCCTCAGGGTTTCCACCCAGGCCATGGAGATGCAGCACCAGACAGTCAACTCTTGAGGCCCCCATGGCATCCAAGTACAAACAACTTGGCCTCAGGGAACCTGCTGCTCAGGGTCATCTGTGCTCTTGCCACAGTCCTGGAAAGGTGAACACCCAAATGTTGTAGATGTTCCAGGCCACATATGAGCAAGGGAAGAGATCATGCCTCTCTAACAACCCCCAAACCCAAAGCAGCCATACAAAACAGGTCATCACTGAGCAGTACTGACAAGATGAGATGGGCATGAAACAGTGACTTCAGCAGGGTGCTAAGGAGTGTTCTTCCAGTGCCACTGAAGGACCTTGCTTTATAAACCTCTTCAAAATTGGATATTTACAGGGCGCCTGGGTGGCTCGGTTGGTTGGGCGACTGCCTTCGGCTCAGGTCATGATCCTGGAGTCCCGGGATCGAGTCCCGCATCGGGCTCCCTGCTCGGCGGGGAGTCTGCTTCTCCCTCTCCCACTCCCCGTTTGTGTTCCCTCTCTCGCTGTGTCTTTCTCTGTCAAATAAATAAATAAAATCTTTAAAAATAAATAAATAAAAATTAAAATTAAAAAAAAAAAATTTGGATATTTACAGGGTGCCTGGGTGGCTCAGTTGGTTAAGCGTCTGCCTTCAGCTCAGGTCATGATCCCGGGGTCCTGGGATCGAGTCCCACGTCAGAAGCCCGCTTCTCCCTCTGCCTGCCACTCCCCCTGCTTGTGCTCTCTCTCTCTCTGTCAAATAAATAAACAAATAAAATCTTTAAAAAAGAAAAAACAAAAACAAAATTGGATATTTACATAGTGTTCCCACATACAAGTAATGCCTTCCCCTTTAACAGGATCAGCCCCATATGCTGAGGAATCTGGAGACTTCAGAACCAAGCTCCTCAGAACCCTTCTTCTTCTTCTTTTTTTTTTTTTTTTTAAATTTTATTTATTTGAGAGAGAGAGTGTATGAGAGGGGAGAGGGTCAGAGGAAGAAGCAGACTCCCCACTGAGCAGGGAGCCCGATGCGGGACTCGATCCTGGGACTCCAGGATCATGACCTGAGCCGAAGGCAGTTGCTTAACCGACTGAGCCACCCAGGCGTCCCAGAACCCTTCTTCTATGACACCCTCCTATTTTGGCCTGAGACTGATAGAGACAACATAGCATCCAGCCGGCATGACCCAGGGTTCTCTTGCAGCTGACCCTTCTTTGCTCCAGCTCCTGGCCCTCCTTTATTTGGCCCTGCCCTGGTCATTTTCTCATTATCTCTGTCCACTGCCAGGACTTAGACCCTGCCGTGTTTTAGGCTGCTTATCTTAACTTGTATCCATTCTATTATCTTAAGCCAAAGTCTCCTTCCTATATCTACTCCTCCATTTGTCTAAGACTAATTACCATACTTAATCCTAGAACTGTATCCTAGGTCCTTTCTTCTTGCTTAAGGCATCTGACTGCTTTACAGACCAGCCAAAATTTTTCATGAGAACCTAGGCAGGGGGCAGGGGTATCACACCCCCTTTGATATTAACATATATATTATAATTTAATTCCCTCAGCATTCCTAAAAATAGGTATGATTTTTTCCATTTCACAGATAAAGAAGTTGAGACTCAGAGTGACTTGCCTAAGGTCAAACAGCTGATAGGACCTGATGTTGTTAAGTGACAGTATCAGTCTGTGTCTCTGGCTCTGTCTGGCTCCAAAACTTACACTCCTTCCCCCTGTCTCCAGCTCTGAGTATACTTGGCAGGAGGCTTTCCAACTACAGGACATCAGTAGAGGCACTGAACGCACTCTGACCCCCTTCTTACCCACAGAGTGGGATGCTGATCTAGGATATGCAAAGCAGTGGCTTGAGCTGACAGGGACTTCGCCTTAGTAAAGGTTTTAGGTTTGTTAGCAGCTTGACTTTTCCCTGCTGGCCTCTGCCAAAACTTGTTTGTTCATTCAATCAGTCAGTCATCCTATACTTACCTGCGGCTGCTGCACTCCAGGCTTAAGCTAGATGCTCTCACATGTAATTACCTGATTTAATCCTCACAGCGGCTCTGTTGTGCAAGTTTGATTATCCCCATTTTACAAATGAGGTCATTAGGATCAGAAAGATGAGGTGATTTGTCCTGAGTCCCACACTAGGCAGCAGCAGGCAGAGCCAGCATTGAAACTCAGGTCAAGTTCTATGTTGGGTCCAGAGAATAGTTTCCATGGGGCTCTTGTCAAAGTGTTTCCTGACAAGTATGGGTCAAATGTGAGATGACCCAGGGTGTCCAGATCTCTCCCCCAAGCAGAATGCAGCATCCACCAAGCAGAGCAAAGACTTGGGAGTTTGCTTTGTAATTAAGGCTCATATGTCTCTTGTTTATCCAAGAATACCATAACTAAAGCCTGCATTTCAGGCAGTCACATCCTTCCAAATGCCAGAGCAGAGGTTACTGCGATCCTCCTCTGCTTTACCCCATCACTTTCTCTCCCTACTTAGGGCCTTTCCTCCTACATAGAACAGGTCTGCTTTCTCTGCCCCATACTGATCCCTCTGGTTTCTTCAACCACTACATAGGACAGGTTTTAGGTCTTGTTAAATTCATATATAGCCAAGAAATATTTGTTGGGTTCTTTCCTAATATATGCCAGGCATTGTATGTATGGTAGTAAATAAGACAGGTATTGCCCATGTTCTTATGGAGCTTAGAGGTTAGCAGAGAAGATAGGCATTGATCAAATAACTAAACAAATGGGGCACCTGGATGGCTCAGTCAGGAGAGTGTGTGACTCTTTTTTTTTTTTTTTTTTAATTTTATTTATTTATTTGTCAGAGAGCGCACAAGCAGAGGGAGCGGCAGGCAGAGGGAGAAGCAGGCTCCCCTCCGAGCAGGGAGCTCGATGCGGGACTCAATCCCAGGACCCTGGGATCATGACCTGAGCCAAAGGCAGACACTTAACTGACAGCCACCCAGGCATCCTGAGTGTACAACTCTTTTTTTTTTTTTTTTTAAAGATTTTATTTATTTAACAGAGAGAGATACAGCGAGAGAGGGAACACAAGCAGCGGGAGTGGGAGAGGGAGAAGCAGGCTTCCCGCGGAGCAGGGAGCCCGATGCGGGGCTCGATCCCAGGACCCTGGGATCATGACCCAAGCCGAAGGCAGATGCTTAACGACTGAGCCACCCAGGCGCCCCCTGAGTGTACAACTCTTGATCTCAGGTTTGTAAGTTTGAGCCCCATGTTGGGTGTAGAGATTACTTAAAAATAAAATATTAAAGAAAAAGAAAATGGGGCACCGGGGTAGAGCAGTCGGTTAAGCGTCTGACTCTTGGTTTCGGCTAAGGTCATGATCTCAGGTTGTGAGATCGAGCCCAGCGCTGGGCTCTGCCCCCAGCTTGGATTCTGCTTAAGATTCTCTCTGCCCAGGGCGCCTGGGTGGCTCAGTTGGTTAAGCGTCTGCCTTCGGCTCGGGTCATGATTCCGGGGTCCTGGGATCGAGCCCCACATCGGGGTCCTGGGATCGAGCCCCACATCGGGCTCCCTGCTCAGCGGGGAGCCTGCTCCTCCCTCTCTCTCTGCTGCTCCCCCTGCTTGTGCTCTATCCCTCTCTCTCTCAAATAAATAATAAAGTTAAAAAAAAAAAAAAAGATTCTCTCTGCCCCTCCCCCCTGCTCTTGCTCTCTCTCTTTCTCTCAAATAAATAAATAAATCTTTTATTTATTTTTTTTTAAAGATTTTATTTATTCATTTGAGACACAAAGATACAGAGAGAGAGAGAGAGCATGAGCAGTGGGAGAGGCAGAGGGAGAGGAAGAAGCAGACTCCCCGCTGAGTCAGGAGCCCGATGTGGGACTCGATCCCAGGACCCTGGGATCATGACCTGAGCCGAAGGCAGACGCTTAACCATCTGAGCCACCCAGGCGCCCCTAAATAAATCTTTTAAAAAGTGGGGGGGCACCTAGGTAGCTCAATTGGTTGAGCACCCAGCTCTTGATTTTGGCTCAGGTCATGATCTCAGAGTCCTGGGATCAAGCCCCACATCTGGCTCCGTGGGGAATCTGCTTGGGATTCTCTCCCTCCCTCTCCCTCTGCCCCTCCCCCCCCGCTTGTGCACGTGTGCGCTCTCTCTCTCTCTCAAATAAATAGACAAATCTTTAAAAAAAAAAAAAAGGAAACATGGGATAACTTAAGATGGGGGAGCAGGGATCAAGGAAGGTTTCCCAGAGTGTAAGGAGAAAATAGTGTTGGGCAAAACGATTCTGGGAAGATGAGCAAGCATCCAGTCATGGTGGTGTTGGTCATGTTAAGGATTTGGGCCTTTATCCTAAGAGCATTGGGAAGCCACTGACAGTTTAAGCATTATTAGATCATTCTGCTTACAAAGTGGAGAATGTTTTGGAACAGGGAGGAAGGGGAGTGTGGAGACCCCAGCAATGAGGATATTGTAGTAATTCATACTGGAGAAGATGGGAGCTTGGACTAAGGTAGCAGTGGAGAAGGTAGACAGAAGTAGATGGATTCAAGAACTATTTGGAAGTAAAATTGCCAGGATTTGGCTGTCAAATGTGGGAGGCAAGGGGCGCCTGGCTGGCTCAGTCAGTAGGGCATGCAGTTCTTGATCTTGGAGTTGTGAGTTCAAGCCCCATGTTGGGTGTAAGAGATTACATAAAAATAAAATCTTTACCAAAAAAAAATGTGGGAGGTGAAGAAAAGGGAATAGTCAAGAATGGTGACCAGGTTTAGTCTTAAGCTATTAGGTGGATAGCCAGGTTTCATCAGCTTAAGTTTAAGATGCCCATTAGATATCCAAGTAGACAGTTGGATATATAGCTCTAAACCTCAAAGGAAGGGTCTGGGTTAGAGATACTGCCATTTGGTAGGTCAGTAGATGTTAAATATTGGTAGTTTCGTATGTTTTAGGTGGTAAAGTCAGGGGAATGAATCAGACCCCCTAGAGAGTTTAAAGAGAGAAGAGCTGAGGGTCTAAAGTAAAGGCTTCTGGAAATTCTGTCCATTAATGTCTAAAAAGGACCTGAATTCTGATTGCAATAATTTTCCCCTTAAATTCTTTTAAGGGATGTGTCTTCCAGGAAATACCTGAAGATACAAAGGAAACAAATGTAGCTGGGAACATTGGCTAGTTTGTTGGAGTAGAGGCGATCATTTGTGTTCACAGTAGCTACAGCAGCCATAATAGAAGGCTGGTTAAAAGATACTCTCCACCTCTTTACCAGACTGACACTCTGAACCCATAAGAGTAAAATAATACTAGTGATGAAAGCTCACATTTGTTGAGCACTTACTATGTGTCAAATGCTTTTACTTAAATCATTATAATAACCTTATGAGGTTGATACTAATATTAACCTCATTTTATAGGTAAGGAACCTGAGTCTCAGAGAAGCCCCACTTTTACAAATGAGGAAACCAAATCTCAGAGAGGTTAAGTAACTGGCCTGTGGTCCTACAGGTAAGAAATGATAGAGCTGGGATTTGAGCCTAGGTGATCTCACTCCGGAGTTGTGAAACTTTAGGATGGCAGATGATTGGAAAAGTGTCAGAACCAGAGGGCTCTTGAAGTTATGTGTACAGCTGCCTTTCTTGTACAGCTAATATTTGGCACGCTAGAAAAAGTACAACCTTTGTGGCCAGCCAAGCCTGAGTTTGCCACTTCCTAACTCTGTGTTCTTAGACATGTGACTGTGCCTTATTTTCCTCACCTATAAAATAATGGTAATGATTCTCACAGGATCGTTGTGAGGGCCAGACAAAATTATTTAGTGTGTATGGCCTATATCAGGTACTTGGTTAATAATGCTGCTTTTTATTATAAGTATTATGGTTATAAGTTATGGTGTAATTGGCTTATAGTTGAGAAAAGTTGAGGATCAGAAAGTGGAAGGGATTTAGCCAAGATCACATGAAGGCAGAGCCAGGAGTCCAGCTCCATATCTTGGCTCCTGACCCATGCTCTCTACTAGACCATGTGGACAAAGACCACTTTGTCACTGGATCAACCATGGTAGTAAGAGAGGGTGTCTGTGGGCCCCAAGGTAGAAAGACATTAATTTTCGTAGCAGGCATTCTCATTATTACTATTATTGCAAGCCCAAGGAGAGTGACAGTTTCCCAGAGATCTCTCAGTGAAAGGCATTCTTAATGAGGCCACTTAGCACAGTTAGAAGGTAGAAAAGACAGTTAGACCAAATGTCACCTCTTTGTTCTGTCAGTCTTTTATTTACTCAACAGACCGCTACTCTGCACCAGGTCCAATGCTGGGGATGCTGCAGGGGATGAGGAGGTTCCCAACCCCAGGAAGTACATAGGCACATAGCGTGTGTCCCCATGAGCAATGAGGCCTCCGGGATTCTCATCAGGGCCAACCACCTAACCTCACCCCACCATCCGTCATCCTCAGAAGGGCATTTACTGTCAAAAGCAGCAGTCCCCGGGTCCCATTTTATTGGATAACTAAGCACCTTGATTTTTATGTGTGTTTCAGCTGGGAAGGGCTACCCCTGCAAGACGTGTAAGATAGTACTGAACTCCATAGAACAGTATCAAGCTCATGTCAGCGGCTTCAAACACAAGAACCAGTGAGTAATCGTCCTTTGAAATTCAAGGGTCTGCAACAAGAACTCAGGTCTTCTAAATAAAAACAAAGCCAAGTATTCCTTTGCTAAAATGGAATCCTGGCAGCCTTTTCTCAGTCAACAAAAGATCAATCAGTTAACAGAAAGAATTGTCTCCTCTTTAAGTTTGTCTCCCGTCAGCTTCTCTGCAGCCTTTGGATCTGCTGGGCTGAAGGTTTTAGTAGAGAAACATAGTTTCCTTGATGGTCTCCTAAAAGTACTTAGGTTTTCTGCCCTTTAACAGTCTGACTAGGGAAGCTTTTTTTGTCCCCACCACCGGGGCAAAGAACCTATTCTTGATTGTCATCAATTTTGTGGCAAGAGCTCCCTCTATGGGTTATTACCAAATATGACCAGGTTTGTTCATTCCTAGACCAAATATTTATTGAACACCCTCTGAGTGGTGGCCAGAGACCCAGGCCCTGCTCTCATGACCTTACATTCTGATGGGAGGAGACAAACAATAAACAAGTAAACAACCAATAATTACAAATTGTGATAAGTGCTTTGAAGGAAAGAGGTAAACAGAATCAGTCATCTGTTCATATAAACCTTGAAAATGACTAACATTCTTTGAGCCCCTATTCTGTTACAGGGCATATGCCAAGTAAATTCTCTCAGGTAGGGCGCCTGGGTGGCTCAGTCGGTTAAGCGTCTGCCTTCGGCTCAGGTCATGATCCCAGGGTCCTGGGATTGAGTCCCACATCGGGCTCCCTGCTCTGTGGGGAGCCTGCTTCTCCCTCTCCTCCCCACTTGTGCTCTCCCTCTCACTATCTCTGTCTCTCTCTCTCTCAAATAAATAAAATCTAAAAAAAAAAAAAAAAAATTATCTCAGGCAATCCTCACAACAGCCCTAAGAAGAAGGAATTATTACAGACAGAGGCAGCCACCATTCCAAGTGATAGTATGAGGCAGAGCCTATAATTCAAACTAAAGCTTGTCTGGCTCACAGCACACTCCTCCAAGGCTTCATGCTTACAAGGAGGTTGTGGCACCATGCGATATGAGGAGGCTAGGGCCTAGCCAGGGGAGGGCTCGCGTGGGTCTGTCCCTTCCTCTCAGAAGGGAACTGGGTAGTGTGGACAGTGTGCCACTACGTAACTTTCTGAGATGGGAATATCCCCATTTTATAGATGAGGAAACTGAGTTTCAGGCAAGCAAGTCTACTAAAATGATTTCTTTGACTTTGGTGGTAGGTTCCGTATTGCTCACAGAGCTGAATGAATTAAAGGTGGTGGAAACACAGAATATTAGAGTCAAAATGTCCTTGGTCCTCTCTGCCTGAAGTTTCCCCTCCCACATTGCAGCAGGTCTTCTTATTTATTTGTATATATATCTTAAATTGGGAGGACTCTTGAGGCTTCTTTTCGATATGAACTTGACACAAGCCCCTGCAATCCAGCGGGTGGGGCTCACTCCCATTTCAGCACACCCTCCTTGCAGCTTGACTGGTGGCAGTTTCAGTAGACCGCCTAGAACCAGCCAGAGCCCTACCCTGGGGCTACCCCGTCTTGAAAATGCTAGAGTTTACCATTTTCTTCCTACACTTTGAGCTATGGGACTTTGGGTGAGTCAGTAAACCTCTCTGAACCCAGTTCCTTTTCTGTGATATTATAGATACAATTTGTTGAACACCTAATTTAATCTCATTTAATTCGCAATAGCAGCTCTGAATTAAAGACACACAAACCCCCCTTTTCCAACCCAAGGAAACCTTACGTCAGGTAGGTTAAGTGACTTGCCCAAGATTGCACAGTTACTTGGAGTTAGACCCAGAATTCAAATCTTTTGATTCCAAAGTGCATTCATTGTGCTCTGCCATTCCAAGTGGAGCTTGACATGAAAGTTAGAGATAATGTATGTGTAGTGCTAGTACCAAAAAGGGGAGCTATTAGAGGTAAGCTTTCATTCATTCAACAAATATTTATTGAGTACCTATTATGTGCCAGGCCCTGTTTGGGGCACTAGGGCTACAGTAGGAACCAAGACCAGTAGTGTTCCCTGATCTTTTGGATCCCTATCTAGTGGTAGAAGCAGATCCTAAACAAATCCATAAACAGGGGCGCCTGGGTGGCTCAGTTGGTTAAGCGACTGCCTTCAGCTCAGGTCATGATCCTGGAGTCCCGGGATCGAGTCCCGCATCAGGCTCCCTGCTCGGCGGGGAGTCTGCTTCTCCCTCTGACCCTCCCCCTCTCATGCTCTCTGTCTCTCATTTTCTCTGTCTCAAAAAAAAAAAAAAAAAAAATCCATAAACAAATAAGACAATATCAGGTGTTGCTAGATGCTCAGAGAGTGGGATGGAGAGTGACAAGAGAGCCACTTTTGACTCAGTGTGCGGGAGAGAATGATCAGTCTGTACTATCCAGGTCATATAGGGTCATATAGGGCCCTGTAGGCAGAATAAATGGCTTGATATAGTGGAGAGACATGGGCTGCCATCCTGAGTCATCCACATTTTCAGAAAGCTTATGGGGCAGGGGGATTTTTTAGAATAACTAGAAACAACAATAAAAAGCTTACTGGGGGCAGGTGACTTAAACTTTCTGAACTCTAGTTTCCTCATATATAAAAGGGGGGTACTATCTCCCCCCCCCTTGGAGAATTGCCATGAGGATGAAATAGGATGCTGGAAGCAAAGCATTGTGCAAGGCATGCAATGGCCCTCAGTAAAGGAGAGCTGCCCTCCTTATTACTCCAAGGCCCGCAGTGGCCCTCAGTAAAGGAGAGCTGCCCTCCTTATTACTCCAAGGCCCTGGAAGAGCTGTACTCTCTTTAGAATCAACTACCTGGAGCATCAGCCCAGCCACCACAAACTGACCCTGTGCATTTATTCCTTCTCAAATTACAGGTCACCAAAAACAGTGGCATCACCCCTGGGCCAGATTCCAGTGCAAAGGCAGACCATTCAGAAAGACTCAGCCACCTTGGAAGACTAGAGATGTTTCTGTCTGGCATCCCAGGTTGAACCAGCCATGAGCCAGCTTCCCGTGACCATGGTCAGCCCTTGGCTCCCTCTTCCTCGTTTCTTATACCTGGAGAACATGTAGGCCTAAGGCAGGAGTGGGCCACAGGTAGCCTCTGATTGGTCCAGGGAAATCCACCCCTGCTTTTCCCCTTTGGAGTGGGCCCTGTAGGTCAGGACAAGGGAAGGGGGTGAATCCTGAGAGGACTTGGGGCCTCACAGGGTAGTAGTTTGGAGGATGGCCTTTCCCCTTCCCCAGCCTCTTTGGGCCATATGTCATGAGCCCCAGGCCTGTCTTTCCTCTGCAGGTCATTTTTGAATCAGTCTCTGCAGCTAAAGAACTGAGCTCTTCCTGGGCTCTAGGCAGCTCCAGTGAAACCTGGCGCTTTCACACCAGACCTTGGCCTAGGTGGGAAAGGGTAGATGGAAATGGCTGCTCCATGGACGCTTTGAGCTAATATGACACTCCCCTTTTCGCCAAAAAGTACAGGCTTTCCCGAGCCTGCGACCAGATGCTGGCCAGTCAGACAGCTTTCTGCCCACTGTGCAGTTTCCTCCTGGAGCAGTGATACAGTCCTGGCAGAGCAGTGCTGTCCTTCCTGCCCCTTCTCCACAGTCCCTGAATGGTGCTAAGGATCTGCAGCCGCTGGGGAAAAGCTAGAGCTGGAGGAGGCCTCAGTACCCTGTGGGGTCATGGAAAGCTCCGGGGGGGGCTTTCCCCTCCTCTGTCGGAGAGGTGCTCTGACCCAGGGGCGTGTGGGCAAGTCTCCACATGCAAAGTCCTTTGATGGTTCTGTGCCATGAAGGCAAACCGCCTCGTGCCAGCCCAGCTCTGAGGTGCGTTGCTGCTCCTGGCTCCCTAGCCCTCTCCTTCTCCTCAGGCAGCAGACCACCTGCCCAGGTGGCTGTGGTGCTAGCCCTCTCCCATCATCCACCAGGAGATTCCTGGGTACCGGGGAACAGGATAGGACCCCTAGGGAAAGAAAAGAGAGCTGGTACAGGTTTCTGCAATGAGGAAAAAGATGTTTCCCAGGCCCCAAGCTTCGATTTCTCCAGCTCTGCTGTGTTTTATAGCCGAGGACTTCACTGGGAGTGGATTTTTCCTTGTAGCTTTCAAGCAGGAATTCCAAGGAGTGTCACCATCATAGGCCCCTCTTCATTGAGTCAGAGAAGCCCCTAGCTGCTCTCATGGCCCCATCCCCCGATTGCCTGTCCCTTTGCCTGTGAAATGCCTTTACGTATTGTGTATGGGTGTGTGTGCGTGTGCTTATGCTCTGTCTCTTGGTCACTGAAGCATCTAAATAAAGAATTTCTCCCATGAGCCAGACTGCAACTTAACAGACCTGGGATTTGGTGCCAGATTGCCGTTGGATCTAATATGTGTGTCATGACCACTTACCCTCACCCCTCTCAGACTCCCAGGGCTCTAAATACTGATCTTAAGAGGTGGCACAGAGATAAACATCTAAATTGCTTGGCAACCTTGTTGAAGCCTTCCCAGGTGCCCTAAACTTAATACCACCTCATCCACTCATCTACTTCCCCCTGTCACTGAGGGCTTTATGGAGGTCTTTAGGGGGGTTAAGCTGAGAATCTACGTTGTTTGAGAGGATCATTCTGGCTGTTCGGTGGAGAAGAGATGCAGGGGAGCAGGACAGGAGACAGACGGGGAAGCCAAAATGGAGGCTGTGTCCAGTATGGCTCTCTCCAGGCTAATCCCTTCAGGGCTGAGACCTAGCCTCTTTCATCTCTACTTCTCTAATGTGGAGTGGTGTGTCATGAAGTGTTTGTTGAATGAATGAATGTATGAATGAATGAGGGTGTATAAGGAAAGATGGCCTTTCCCTACACAGCTCTTACTCGGCACTAGGTTTGTTCCATCAACTTATAGGCCTAGAGATTCTTGCAGGAAGCTTTTCTATGACCCAGAAATGAGCTAGGGAAGGAGTGAGTGTGATGGCCTCAGGAGCCCTTTGTCCAGTGTTTGTCTCAGACAGCCAGATCTGAGAAGGGTACCCAGGCAGCCTCAGCCCCCATTCTTCACTCAGCAAACTGTTCTTGGCACCTGCTGTTGACAAGCTGGGAAGGGCCCTACGCGGCCCCCATGGTGGGTTCCCAGCTCTCAGCATTCAAAGCCCAGGACTGTCCCAGCAGTTTCCCTGGAGTCCTTCTTACCTTATCCAGGGTGTCAGAATCAGCCTCATCTATCAGGCAAGGAAATGAAGGGCAGAAGGGTGGGTGGGCTGCCAGATCATGAGCCCTTGGCGCATAAGACCTCTTAGTCTGGATTCAGGAGTCTCTGCTAGCCGTGTGCCCAGCCCTGTTGGCAAGAGGGCACAGGGATGAACATTTTCTTGCCATTGGGGAGCTCACACACTATAAAGATCATTATGGCAATGGTCAGAGGATCATAAAGGGTGCATTGAGAATGCCCAGATGTGGGCACTAACTCACCAAAGGGTATGAAAAAGCTGGAGAAGTTGGGAAACTTGCATTTGATCTGCATAACAGCCTTTTGAACTAGGTAATGATATTCCATTTTATAAAAAAGACTCAAAGAGGTATAGTATTTTGCCCAAGGTCCTGCCACTAAGAAGCAACAAAATGGAGAGTGGAATCCAGTTCTCTAGATTGCTAGTCTGGAACCCTTTCCAAGCAAGGACCAGAATCCTTCCCACAGGACCCCTGGGCCTGTGCCACGCACCTTCTGGCAGGACTATGGTCTTACAGGGCAAGCAACCATAAAATAGATTGGACAAGGCTCAGTGGTTATTTTATATTCCAAGCCCCCCCATACTTCTCATAATTTTACCCAAGATTTCCAGTGTATTAGACTCCAGTTATAACTGTAATAAACTGAAATCAAAATGATTAGCTAAAAAGGAAAATTTATTGATTAACCAAATGAAAAATTTCGATACAGGGATGGCTAGATCCAGGTTCTGACACAGTGTCTTCAGGAAGAATTTAATCTCACTCCGCTTTCCTCTGTGTGGCCTCTTTCTCAGGCGGACTCTCCAGAAGGTAGCAAGATGGCCACTGGCAGTTCCAGGCTTGTATCCTGATAGATAGGCAACTACAGTACAGAAAAAACATCTTTTCTTACTAGTTCCAAGAAAAAATTCTGGATTGATTCATTAGCCAGCTTGGCCCTGTTCCGATTCCTAAACCAATCACTGCGACTAGGGGAAATGGTGCCCTTATTTGGGGCCTGGGAAAGAAGGAGCTCCACCTGAAACACATTGACTGGAAGAGAAAAGAAGAAAGTGTGGGGCTCCTTCCAGACTAAGGGAGAAGAGTGGATGGGGGCGGGCAAAAATAACTGCTTTAAGCCGTACCCAGAAATTGTCTTTATTTAAATACCACTTTTTCCCTTACTTCTGAGCTACATTTCATAATGTGCTCTAATTTTTCAAGTACAATTTGATAATCCTTACATATGTGTGCACATCTGGGCAGTCACCCTCCAGATCAAGATACAGAACATTGCCAGCTCCCCCGAAGTTTCCCTTGTTCCCCTTCCTAGTTATTATCTCCCAGAAGTAAACACTGTTTTGACCTCTATCACCATAAATTAGTTTTGCTTGCTCTTGAATTTTGTAAAAATGGAATCACATCCTCTTTTGCTTAATATTATGTCTGTGAGATTCATCCATGTTTTTATGTGTGTCAGAAGTTCATTTTTTTCATGCTGTGTAGTAGTAGTCCGTTATATGAATACACCACAGTTTAGCCATTCTGTTGATGGACAATTGGGTTATTTCCATTTTGAACTATTATAAATAAAGCTCTTATGAAAAATTTTGTATGTGTCATTTGGTGTGCCTGTGCACATATAAACCCAGGAGTAGAATTGCTGCATGATAGGATAGGTGTGTGTTTAGCTTGTCTAGATACTACCATATGGTTTTCCACTGTGGTTCTACCAACTTACCAACTTGATAGCACTTGGTATTGTCAGTCTTTCTAATATTGGACATTGTTGTGGCACGTGGGAATTTGAACCCAAGGGTTCATATTGACTTCACATCAGGGGCCCTCTTACTATGAGCATCCCTGGGATCGGATTTGAATTTCCCTAGCCTAGAATGGTCTCTCATGTCAGTGCCCAGGACCCACAATACCCAATCCAACAGGTAAACATCAGAGGGAGCTCATGCCCGTGACTCTGGTGGCTAAGAAAGGTCTCATGGAGGGAGAGGTGTCAGCCCTGAAGAGGCGGTCTAGTGTAGCAGCAAAAACTCAGGCTGGAGTCAGGCAGCCGGGTTCAGGGGTTCAGATCGTAGCTCTGCAGGGCTGTGTGATCTTGGCGAGCTGCCCTGTACCTACTCCTGAAACATTAGTATCTACCTTAGAGGGTTGTTTGGGGAATTAAAAGACTAGATGCATATGAAACAATTACAGTACCTGACATATGATAGATACTATGTAAATGAGGACTATGTAAATGTTCCTTATATTATTGGCCTGAAGTAAGCCCTGGGTCTCCCTGGGGATGTGAGACCAGAAGGACATGGCATCTGGCACAGAGTCCTGTATTAAGTGTCAATGATTTATGAAATGCCAGAAACCTAATTCAATCTGATTGGGGGGCGGGGGGGGACACGCTGGCCAGAGGTGGCTCTTCTCTGGCCTCCAGCTAGAAGTCACCTTTCACTGCTAAGGACCCTCAGCTTAGCCCAGGCATCTCAGGGGCACCTCAGATTCTGCAGCCAATGACATCTGAGGAGAAGACAATGGAATCATGCATGTAAAGCTCTTAACCCAGAGCTGGATGAAAAGCAAGTTGGGATGTAATAACCACTCAGTGCAGACACACAGCTATGTATGTAGCCATATAGCAGCCATGAAGCATGTCATGGAGGACACTGGTCTGGGATTCAGTGTCCCTGGGTGTTGGTCTGAGCCCTGCCACCAACTTCATGTGACCTGAAGCCTTGCTATCTTCTGTCAGGTTGAAGTTGTAAGAAGTCACAGTTTGAGCCCAAGTCCTGAAGAGGTGGTGATGGATGGGCAGTTAGGGGTTCTCCCAAGGAGGTAACAAAGACAGCCCTTCCCTCACAGCAGCCCCTACCAGATGAGCTGTTCCCATCCCTAACCAGACCTTCCTTCTGTTCAGCTGTGTCAGATAGAGTAGGAAAAACAATTTTTCCCTTGGGCCATCTCTCCACCTAAAAACCTCACCTACTCTGCCCTGTGCCAAGCCCACGTTACAGAGAGGGCAGGCATGTCCCTGTTCTGGCACTCCGAGGCTCACCGTCCTCCACAAATCCTGCTTCATCTGTCCAGGGGCTCCAAACTCAGAAGAAACCTTAGACGATTCTGTAAATGCATCAGTGCTACAGCGCAATGACCCTGGTGGCCACTAGGTGGAGAACGTGCCTTTTTTTTTTTTTTTTTTTTTCCTTGCTGGACAAAGCAGATCAGTCCCCAGGGCCTTATTATTTGAAGACTGAAGAGAATAAGATGATTTTTCCTAAGCCCCTGTATTTGATATTTCATTTAGCCCTCAAGAACTTGAAAAGGCTCGATTTTACAGTGGAAACTCAGAGGCAAAATCTTGGAGAGTTTACACAACCAAGAAGTAGACATGGAGGGATCTGACTGCCATGTTTCCAAGTCTTTGTTAGCACACCTGCTATTTCTACTTCCAAAGGCCCCCTTGCTCTTCCCTCAGGACACTTCCTTCCAGAGGACACTGTTTGAAGGCTGTAATTTAGTCACCTGCCTGGGAGGACACCTGATGGCCACCCTACTCATTAGCTTTTCTTATACTCTTTTCCCTTGGGTAATATCTCTCTTCCATTCTTCCACCTGTAGTCCTATAGTCCTGAGAGACTGACCCCACTCCCTGGCAATCAGAATAAGTCTGGGGCTGTTAGTAGCCATCTTTGCCAACACATAAAAACCATCTGCATGAAAATTAAATCATCACAGAGGAAAAGAGCTGAGAGTTGAGAAGTGACTGATTTCTGATGAGCACCTGGATCCAATCAGGCCTGAAACCAGTACTCTCAGGACTTTTTACTTATAAGTCAATACTCTTTTTTCCTGAAGGCAATTTAAGGTGGGTTTCTATCACGACCAGGAGTACTGTCTAATACAAGTTCCAGCTTCCCTGTCAACCCAATGACCCTAAGAGGATCATCAACCCCCAAGGCTGAGTTGGCTGTCCTTCTGTGCTCTCTGATGATGCCCTGTGCCCCCTCTAGCATTGCCCTTATTATACTATGTCAATTCCCTGTCTCCTCTTTTAGACTAGAAACTCCTTGAGGACAATAACTGGGTCTTATCATAGTGGGTCTCTGGTGTCCAGCAGAGGACGGTGATTGCTTTAGAAACTGCTTAGCGATTGAGTCAATTCATGGATAAGGTAAAAGTCAGTGTGGGCTGGTAGGGACTATTGCTAGGATTTCACAGAAAGACTTCTTGAAGGAGCTGAGCTTCCGGTGGTTATCAAGGTCAAAGGACCCAGGTTGGGAGGAGAGTTTAAGTGCAAGGACCTAGAAGAGAGGGGCTGTGGAGTACAGTTGATTGTTTCGGTAATGGCCTCTCATGAGGCCATTTGCTCCCCTGCATCTGTGTGCTTTTGTGACGTGGATTTGTCACTCAGGCCACCGAGATGGGGAACCTGAGCTGGCCTCGAAACTCGCTCTGATCAGAGGATGCAGTGAGGTGACACTGTGCTACTTCCAAGGCTAGAATGTAAACCTTGCAGCTTCCACTCCTGCCACTATAAAAGGAATCCTGGGCTAGACCAAGTGGAGATGGGAGCCCGTGTGGAGAGAGGCCAACAGCCAGCTCCAGGCATGTAAAGGAGGCTATCCTAGACGATCCAGCCCGCACATTCTGCATAAGCAACCTCAGAAGAGACCAGCAGGAAAACTGCCAAGCTGAGCCCACCGAATCCACAGAATTGTTTTATTTATTTATTTTTTAGATTTTATTTATTTGACAGAGACACAGCAAGAGAGGGAACACAAGCAGGGGGAGAGGGAGAGGGAGAAGCAGGCTTCCTGCCGAGCAGGGAGCCCAATGTGGGGCTCAATCCCAGGACCCTGGGACCATGACCTGAGCCTAAGGCAGACGCCTAACCGCTGAGCCACCCAGGCGCCCCCAACACAGAATTGTTTTAAATCACCATGTGCAGGAATGGTTTATTGTGCAGAAAGTCTTCCAGAATCACCAAGTATAGTAACCATACCTTGTTGGGGCCTCCTGGTATCTATTTACCTTTCTTCTTCCTTGAGGAACCCCATGCTCAGCTGATGTGATCTGCGTGGAGATGACCTCCACCCTCCTGGCTTCTGCTAGAACAATTGGGAAAGAGTTGCTAAATGGGAAGGTTTTGAGCCCAGAGCCGTTGATAGCCTTCTTTGTCACCTCTTGGGGAGCACCTGCCAGAGAATGGAGCCATAGGGAAGAAAGCAAAAGAGAGAATGAGTCTTGGTCGGGCTGTTCCTTAAGCCTGATCCACCCCTGGACTTTAAAATTACATAAGCCAATACATTTACTATTTTGCTTAAGCCCATTTGAGTTGGGATATCTGTTACTTGCACCTGAATGAAAATATTGAGAGTCAGGAAGTCTGATAGAAGCTGAGCAGTGTGTGGCTGAGGGCTGTTAGGGTAAGACAGAGGTCCCTAGAGAGTGTGGGAAGAGGAATTTATTTTTCCTCAGCCCCTACTATATGCCAGAACCCTGGAATGAGACACAATTTCATGTCCTAGAAGACCTCATTCAATTGTGATTAAATGCTAAAAAGAAAATGCCAATGTAGCCAGAGCATATAATAGGAGGACTGAGCCTAGGCGTGGGATGGCAGGGGGAGGCAGAGCAGGGAAGGTCTCTCTGAGGAAGTGACACGCAAGCTGAGACTTGAAGGATGAATAGGAATTAGCCCGTGGGTAAGCAGGAAGAGGTGGGGAGAGGATGTTCCAGGTGGAGGGAAAAGCATGTGCCAAGGTCCTGAGGGAAGATGATGCTTATCACCTTGAAACAGGGAGAGTCTGTCACCAGATAAGGAAAGAGACTGGCAGGACCCAGGTCCCTCAGGGTGTATCAAGATTTTCAGCTGAAAGCAAAAGAAACAAACTCCAGCTAGTTTAAGTTCAGCCACCCAGGCGTCCCTGAGCCACCCACGCATCCCTAAATGTTTGTTATTTAAAGCCATTAAGTTTGGGGGTAATTTGTTATGTAGCAGTAGGTAACTAATACAGGTCTTTATTCTAAAACGGGAAGGGGTGCCTGGGTGGCTCAGTCGGTTAAGCGTCTGCCTTCAGCTCAGGTCACAATCCCAGGGTCCTGGGACCGAGCCCTGCATCAGGCTCCCTGCTCATTGGGGAGCCTGCTTCTCCCTCTGCCTGCCACTCCCCCTGCTTGTGCTCTGCCTCTCTGTCTCTCTGTCTCTCTCTCAAATAAATGAATAAAATCTTTAAAAATAAAAAAAATAAAAGCAACAGGAAGCTGTTGAGAGGTTTTAAAGAAATAGGGCAATGACATGATGAATTCGCTGACGTGTAAACAGGTGAATACTATGGCCTGAGAGGCAACAGAGGATAGTGGAGACACAAAGGAGGGAGGAGTCATTTCTACTGGGAGGACATTTATTAGGGGCCTTTTATTTATAAAGAGTTAAAAAAAAAAAAGACAAATTAGCTTAAGAAAAAAAATTTGGCTCACATTAATGAAATGTTCAAAGTAGTAATTTCTGCCTTGAGGCATGGCTAAATCCAGGCATGCTCTGTCTCTTGGCCCTCTTGTTTCCTGTGTTGGCCTCATTCATAAGCAGGCCCTCTCAAGCAGCACTAGGCTTCCATATTCATGCCTCAGTAACCTCTGAGAGTGTTAGTTTCCCATTAGTTCCAATAAAAGACCCAGACTGGCTCTCATTAGCCCTGCTTGGGTCACATGCTCATCCCTGACCCAATAATAATAGCCTGGGGGATGGAATATTCTCATCAGCCAAGTCCTGGGGCACATGCCCACCCAGGAACCAGGGAGAAGTTGGCTCCCCCCAAATCCCAGTGGACTAGGAGTAGGGGAAGGCCAGGACCTCAAAGAAAATGGAAGAGCTGTTTTCAGAGAGAGGAAAAGTGTTCAGATGTCCTGTTCAAGGTGTTCAGGAAGGTTCTCAGAGAAGAGGGAACACTTAAGAGGAGTACAGAAAGCTGAATGGCAGTTGTCTGGTGTGATGGCTGGAGGGAAGGGAAGAGGGGAGGCAGGACCAAGGAAGGACACACCCAGCAGTAAGAACAGCAAGTACAAAGGCACTAAGGCATGTTCAAGAGGGCTAGCTGGGAGCTCAGGGCAGCGGGCACACAGAACAGAGCGGGGACGTGGGGCAGGACAGCGCAGCAGAGACCAGTCTCCAAGGGCCCCAGTGCCAGGCTGAGGAGCCGGGGATGCCAGTGGGAGGGAGGGAGGGAGAGAGTAGTTAAAGCTGAGGAGTGAGTTGGTTAAATCTGTTTTATTTTTTTTAATTTTATTTATTTATTTATTTATTTTAATATTTTATATATTTATTTGAGAGAGAGAGAGACAGAGGTAGCGAGAGAGAGAGCATGAGTGGGGAGGAGAGGGAGAAGCAGGCTCTCTGCTGAGCAGGGAGCCTGAGGTGGGACTCGATTGCAGGACCCCGGGATCACGACCTGCGCCAAAGGCAGACGCTTCACTGACTGCGCCACCCAGGCGCCCCTAAATCGGTGTTTTAAGGAAGTCATTTTGGTGGGGCCCCTGGCTGGCTCAGTCAGTGGAGCATGCAAATCTTGATCTTGGAGGAGTCGTGAGTTTGAGTCCCACATTGGGGGTAGAGTTTACTTAAAAAATAATAATAATGAAGAAGTCCTTTTGGCACTGAAGAGAAGATTGATGATACAGAGACTATGAGGTGCCTGCCTGTTGTTCAGTCACCCCTTCTTTCTAGCAGACCTTCCTGACCTCCATCGCAGTTAGGGGTGGCAGTGTATCACAGTCTCACCAAAGAGATAAAATCAGAGGTTGCTGAATAGAGATTCGACTCTTTGTGGCTTCTTTCTTCCTCCTGCCTGAGCACAAATGTGATGACAGGAGCTGAAGCCACCATCTTGCAACCAGTAGGGGAAAGTGTAGAGAACTAAAGGGACCTCAACCCTGATTTCAGACCCACCCTCACCCATGTCCAGACTTGGGAGACCTGGGACTAATGAGGGATGAATTAACATGTTTCGTTAAAGCCCTTGCCATTTAGGTTTTCTGGTTTTTTTGTGCCCAGACAAAATCCTATATGGTCCAGGTAGGCATGAGGCAAGGTAGAGGCGGGTGAGGGCCCCTCTGAGGCTTCTTTCCTGATGCAGACTACCAGCCCTATAACCTTTCCTGCCCAGCTTCTGCCACCTCACAGCTGTCCTGGCCCCCTCTCTCCTCCAAAAATATATGCATGCCAAGCCCCAGTAGGTGTGAGGTTTGTAGGCCCAAGTCTAGAGAGAGCTGAGTCTGGCAAACCGTGAAAGTCTCCCAAGACATGGGTCCACAGTGTCTGGGACCAGCAGACAAGAGGGCCAGGGGTGCTGCTGAGACTCTGGGAAGTCCCAGGACTATCCCAAAGAGAACCTCAGATTCCTCCTAGCCCATCCCCCTCTGTCTGGCTTCATCTTATCCCAGGCTGCCAACGTTAGCACCAGGCTCCCTGCCTCCACCACGATGGGTGGTAGGTCCTACCTAGACCCATAGCTGCTATTATTAATATTGGCCGCTTTTTCCTGAGCATGGGCTATGTGCCAGGCATTGGCACTGGGCTCCAATACATCATTACACTGAGTCCTCCCAGAAAAGCTATTATTCCCATTTTACAGAAAATGAAACCGAGGCTTAACATTAAGTGACTTGTCAAAGGTCCCAAGTTTTCAGGATTCAAACCTTTATCTGGCTCCAACACCCAACCTTTCACCACTGACTTGCTAGCAGCATCACCTCCGTGTTGACAAGCCCAGCCAGACCTCCCTGGAGTCGTGGGAGAAGCCAGGGTGAAAGGGGTTAGAAAAGGTGAAAAAGTAATAACAATTGTCAATTCTGAGTAGCGAGTATATGATATTACCCTGTGCATTTTTTTATATATATTCTAAATTTTTCTCAAAATAAAAATCATTTTAAAGGAAAGAAGACAAGAAAGCACACGGCTGGCTCAGAGGCCAGGGCTTGGGCCAGGCCTGGGCTGGAATGGGGCCTGGGCAGGGGCTCAGGGCAGTCGTTCCGCACAAGAGCCCCAGTGTTCCCTGGGCCCGGCTGCCATCCAAGAGCAACATGGTCGGCACCAGGCAATGCCTGTCCCCTCCCCCCAACTCTGCTCTCAGGCAGGTGGGGGGCAGGGCCTGGCCTCAGGAGTCCCTCCTGTCCCAGCCTTGCACTTCAGGAACCCAGAGTCTGCAAACCTCTGCCTAGGGCCTGGTACTTCATAGGTGCCCCATCAGTACTAGCCAAATGGGCAGGGAGAGCAGTGCCCAGTGCCTCACCTTTGGGTGAGTCTGCACCTTCCTGGGCTGAAGTTAAGGATGGGGGTAGAAAGCAGGCTGATGCAGTAGCATCAAAAATCCCAACTCTGTGGAGAGTCACCCTGAGCTCTCCCTCTTCGTCCCAGAAGATCAAGGCTCAAGGCTCAGTTCTGTGACTTTATTTTTTTACTATTTTTTAAAGTAAGCTCTATGCCCAACGTGCGGCTTGAACTCATGACCCTGAGATCAAGAGTTACTAAGGCTAAGAGTTACTAAGACTAAGCCAGCCAATCGCCCTTTAGACAAGTCATTCCATCTGCCTGAGCTTCTGTTTCCTTACCTGCAAAATGGAGCTAAGGATTCTAACCACATTTGGTTTGGGGGAGGATCAAAGGATATAATGCATATGTAACACCTAGCTTAGCATGTCACTTGGCAGACAGTGGGAGCTCAGCCAAGGCAAAGAACTTCCTCCCTGCTTCCTGTTCTGCTGAAACCCAGTCCCATCTCTTAACTCATTCACTTCCTCCAACATCCCTGGGGAAAAGGAAGCAGGAGTGTGCCCATTTTCTGGATAGAGAAACTGAGGCAGAGGCAGGCTAAAGGCAGGATCTTAGGATGGCAGGTTCCTGAGCCCCTGCTAGGGGTGTGTGTTTGTGTGTGAAAGAGAGAGAGAGGGAGAGAGTGGAGAGAGGGAGAGAGTGTTTGAAAGGTTTTGAGAGAGAGACTGCGAATGTAACTGGTGGAAGATGGTTACCAAGAGAGTGAGACCATGATGGGGAGACAGGCTTGGATGCCTCTTGCAGACTTCCTCAGCATGTCTCCTTCTGTGCTGTTTACTTACCCATCTCCCCCCACCACAATGTCAGCAGCTCTTTGAAGGGGAGGGGCTGGGTCAGATGACTGCTTTATCCCCACGATTCAGAACGGTGCATACCAAATAATGAACCTTTAATTGACACCTAGCAAATGAATGTGTATATGAATGAATAACGTGAAAGAGCATCAGATGCCACAGAGGGTCAGTGTGAGAGGTCATGAGTGTGGGATGGGAGGTGGACAAGGGATGTGCAGACGTGGGGGGTGGGAGGTATATGGTTGCCAGTCAAGGACTTTGGGCATCTCAGGAGGCAGGGAGTTTGTGCAGCCTGGGCTATGAAAGCCTTTCCTTTGCCTTTGGCTCAGGTAAACCTGAGAAGTGCCTGGAAGTTGAATGAAAGCTGTGTGGGGTCCAGCCCCTGCTGGCAGCTCACCCTACCCCCCAACAACCACATTCACTAAGGGGAGCCAGCAGAGGACCAGAGGTGGGGAGCTGGATCTCTCCAGGAGTCCAGGAGGTCCGGTGAGGCCTCTCTGGGCTGGAGGCTTCCATTTGCTGGGCTCCCCCAGTACCAGGAGCCTCAACTTTTCCAGGTGCTCCAGCAAGGAAGGACCCTGAATAAGGGGAATCAGAACCAGCTGGTTTTAAAAGATAGCCAATTGTTTTCTGATTTATCTTTGGGAGGAGACCATTATTTTGTTTGAGAAGGAAAAAAAATCACTTTATTGGGCTTTTTTAGTTATGCAAAGGAAAAGCCTCTATCCCATAGGGAGTAAGGGTGGAGAGAGCTAGACTCCTCTGCATAACAATAGGAAAGGAAGCTGCCTCCCTTAGGGCAGGGTTTCCACCAGCCAGAGGGGCACCGGGAGATGAGTCTGAGACCCCAGCTTAGGGGTTTCCTTTCTCTTCAAGAAGCCAACCGAAGAGTGGAGGGCTTAGACTTCAGGTGAGGCTCGGGCAGAGGTCAAAGGTGAGCTGCCCTCCTAGTTCGGCCACTGTCTAGTTGCTCAAGGGGAGAGACGCTTGCAAATGAGGCAGACCTGAGCAAGGTGGGGCAGAACTATTTGGGGGTACCTACTGTGTGCCAGGCACTTGGGATACAGTGTTGAAGTCTGTAGGCAGTTCCTGCCTTCTATGTACACAACTGTTTAGTTACAGTTCTGGAATGTTCCATGAAGATGAAGAAATAGCAGGTCCTAAATAATCATAGTTAACATTACCAAGCAAGTGCCATATACCAGGCAGTGTTCTACAGGCTTACACGTGTTTACTCTTTGCAAAAACTTCATGAGGAAGATACTATCTATCATTATACTTACTTTACTGATGAGAAAATGAAAACACAGAGATGGACTACCCTGCCAAGTTTACTCCAAGTGTGATGACGTTGAGATTTGAGTCCTGAAATCTGTGCTTTGAATCACTTCACTTCCTGCTTCTTTCTCCACGCTCACAGGACAGAAGGCATCTAAGAGGAACCTGGCAAGTCCAGAGGGCTTCTCTGAGGAAGTGCGCTGACATTTAAGAATGAGATGGAACCAACCAGACCTAGGGGAAAATCATTCCAGGAAAAGGGAACCGTATGTGGAAAGTCCCAGAGGTAGAGTGGGAGCAAGGAAAGAAATGAAGGATTTGTCTGGAGATGTGGCCAGGGGCCAGTCATGCCAAGAATCATTATGGGAAACTAGTGGAAAGTCTTAAAGCATTCAGATTTGTATTTCTTTCCTTTTCTTTTCTTTCTTTCTTTTTTTGAGATTTTATTTTTAAGGGGCACCTGGGTGGCTCAGTTGGTTAAGTGTCTGACTTGGCTCAGGTCATGATCTCAGGGTTCCTGGATCCAGCCAGACCTTGGGCTCCCTGCTCAGCGAGGAGTCTGCTTGTCCCTCTCCCTCTGCCCCTCCCCCCTCAAATAAATAAAATCTTTTTTAAAAAAAGATTTTATTGGCACCTGGGTGGCTCAGTTGGTTAAGCAACTGCCTTCGGCTCAGGTCATGATCCTGGAGTCCTGGGATGATTCCCACGTCAGGCTCCCTGCTCAGCTGGGGGTCTGCTTCTCCCTCTGACCCTCTTCCCTCTCATGCTCTGTCTCTCATTCTCTCTCTCTCAAATAAATAAAATCTTTAAAAAAAAAAAAAAAGATTTTATTTTTAAGTAATCTCTACACCCAACGTGGGGTTCAAACTCACAAGCCCAAAATCAAGAGTGGCATGCTCCAACAACTGAGCCAGCCAGGCGCCCCCAGATTTGTATTTCAAATATCACTCTAAAGGTTGTGCAGAGAATGGATGGGAGTGGTTGGAGGCAGAAGGGATCTCCTAGCCACTGTGTGATGACAGAAGACAGAGTAGCCAGGTTGGGCCAAGGTCTGTGGAGGCTGGCCGGTCAGGACTGTTGGGTGTTGCTCCCTAAAAGGGGTGAAGAGCACAGGATAACGCAAATAACTAAAACTTGGAAGCCTGGTCTGGGTGCGGCAAAAGAGGCGGAGTCTGATGGGGTGTGTAGCAGGCCGGGGAGGGGCCCCGGGATTGGGCTGACCCAGTGGGACACTCGGCTCTGTCGGGTCTGGGGACTAGTCTCCAGGTGGGCGGGACGCTGTGCTACTCGCTGCGTCGTGGTTTTCTTGATAGATCTGGTCCAGGAGGGGCCGGGCCGGGGGTGGGCGGGGCGCTGGGTTTTCCCTCGCCAAGCCGCTGTCAGGATAGAGCTGGTCCAGGAGGGGCGGGGCCCGAGGTGGGCGTGGCGCTGGGCCTCCCGCGGCCACCCCGCTGTCGCGGGTGCATTCCTGGCTCTCTGGCCCGGGGCGGAGGAGCGCCCCGGCTGAGTCTGCCGTCCCCGCTGGGCGCGGGTGTCGGGACCGGCCGGAGCTGGGAGCAGGGCCGCGGAGGACCCAGGTGAGCCGGGACCCTGTGCCTGGAGCGGGACCACAGAGGCTCGAGGTGAGCCGGGACCCCTTGCTGGCCCAGGCTGCGCTCCCCGCCGCCAGAGGGCGAGCGGCAGCGGGGCTCAGGGAGCTGCCCCCTCCCAGTACTGGGGACCTGGGCGTCCTCTCGGAAGGGGGGTGGAGGAGACGGTAAATCAGTAACTCGCAGCGCACACAGGGCCTTTTGTCCCGCTCCGTCCAAAGAGCACCCTGGCCGTGGAGCTGGTTACTCATTGCCCACCCGGGCGGGGGCGGGCCGGCTGTCTCTGCAGCTCCCCCTCTGGACCTGCCGACTCGCACCTCCCCCCAGGGTGGCAGGGTAAGGGTGGAGGAAGAAGAGCGCGCTGGTCCCTCGGCTGCTGGGCCGTCTGCGCGGCCCGAGTAGAGATGAGGAAGCTGAGGATCCGAGAGATGCGGTCATTTGCCCAGGGTCCCCCAACGCTTGAGTGCGGGAGGTTGGAGGAGAACCCAGGACTGTCTGATGCCAGAGGCAGGCCCTTCAGCCCCTGAGCAAGGCGGTGGGTCGGTCTGTCTGCGGCCGCGTGTGATCCGAGGAAGGGTCCTGAGGTTACAAGGTCGGGGCAGCCTAGGAATGGGAATAAAATCCCCAGGCCTCCGCCCCTCTCTCAACTGGAGCTGTGGACCCAGAGGGCTGCTCTCCCTGCAGAGCAGAGCAGGGTGGGGGGATTCTATGGAGGAGGGCCATGGAAACTGGGGGTGGGTGCAGGGACAGTGGCATCTGAGTCAGGTGGAGAAGAGAAATGGGGACACAGAGGTATGTATGTGCAAGAGAGAAGACATGCCCAGTTTTGAAAGCCAATGGCTTTCCTGCTGAAGAGGTTGAAGGAGCTGACCGTGCAACTAAAGATATTGACAAGGGCAGGGAGGGAGGCCTAGAATGCTGGATGAACTGTGGATTGGATCCTGCTGGACATGGGTAGCCATTAAGGGCTTGAAAGCTGGGGATATGGGGTGGTGACATGGCAGATACTTGTAATTTCTAAAGCCCTGCTGGGGAGTGGAGGCTGGAGAGCCACGGGAGATGTTTGCAAAGGCCCAAGCTAGAGAAGACCATGGCCTGCCTTGGGTCCAAGCAAGAGAGGTGAGATGGACTGGAGAAGGATTGAGGAGGCAGATGGGACTGGAAGTAGAGGAGGGGTGAAGGCAGATGGGAAGAGATGATGCCCCACCTGTGGGGGCAACCCAGGGAACGAACAGTTGGATGGGGGAGGTGATGGTTTTGGTCAGGACAAGCTAAGTGCCCCCTGCCTCAGCCAGAGCTGAAAGGGGGCAGTGGCTGAAGAGAGAGGGTGCAGTGAGCTTCCTGGGCAAGATAGATTCGTAGACACCAGTGCCTCCTGACTTATGAAGCCCCAGGTAATAGCCAGTAGTCCCCTGGGACTACATTGGTCACCTCTTCCCCTGCCCCAGCTGAGGCTGTTTTGAGTGTTCCTTTGGGAGATGGAGACATCCTTATTGGCATATGGATAGGGTGGGTGTGTACATCATACCTGGCAGGAACCGCACCAGAATCAGAGGTAATTGGCCAAAGGCAGACCCAGGGTGAGAGTCACGGGGAGGGAGGGGAAGAACATGCCAACATTCTGTGTTCCCAACCCCTACATATATGGTCTCTTTTATCCTCAAAGCAGCCCTCAGAGGACAGCACCCAGAGAGGGACGGGGACTTGCAAGTGGGTAAGAGTCAGGATTAGAACTTGGCTTTGTTGGACATAGAGCCTGTTGCCTCAAACAGAGTTGTGAGGACACAAAAAGCAGATGTATTCCCAGCATGCCATTCTGGTTCAGAATGAGGAGGAACTTCTGCTCGCTATGGAATGTGCTGCTTTGTTAGGAGTGAGCGCTCTGCCGCTGAAGGTATTCAAAGCTGGCCATGAAAATGTCAGCGATGCTAGACGTGCGGGTCAGCTCAGATAACATCCAGATGCTCAAGTCTGGCCTTGTATTAGATTTCTTTTTTTTTTTTTTTTGGTTCTTCAGCAATAAATTCATTTATTCAGCAAAAAGTAAATTATGTGTGCTGAGAGCAAGCAGAAGATATGTCTCCGTTCTCTGCTTTCCTCCAAGGAAAGAATCCCCAAACTGCCCTTTCTGTGAACTTGTGCCAGGGTCTCAGCAGGACCGGAGGAGAGCAGGAAGCCCGGCCCTGCCCCCCTGCACTGTGAAGAAGCTTTGGGCTCTGGCAACAGCAGAGCCTCTTCCAGTCTCTGCCGTGCTGCTGCGTTGGGGGGGGGGGTTGGACAAGTCCTCTGACCACTTCCGGTCTCAGTTTCTTCATCTGCAAAATAGGGGAATAGCACCACCAAAGATGCATGCCTAGCAGGAGTTCTTCTCCCTCCTTTGCAGGAAGGCAGTCGGTGGTAAGCCCCGCCTGGGGACTTGTGAGCAGCAGGAAGGATATGTGGCTGCTGTTGGCCCTGCTGGGGGTCCTGGTGGGGGTGCCTGGGGCTCCAGCTTTGTCCCTTGAAGCCTCTGAGGAAATGGAGCTAGGTATGGCCTTTAAGGTGGGAGCGGGTGGCAGGGGAGGGCAACCTGGAGGGGGCTACTAGCTGAGCAAAGCTGGAAAGGACCTGGCCCAGTCCCTGAGGAGGTGACAGCAGGGCAGGGCTCAAGCACTGAGACTCAGTGTCTGGCTCCCAGCAAGCGTCCACCTATCTCTATGTCCACAAGAGAGGAATGGCCTTGCAGGGTGAAGGGTCCTGAGCTGGGCTGCAGAGCTGGTGGTGAGCTCCTGGCCGTGTGTGTGTGTGTGTGTGTGTTCTGTGCACCAGGTGTGTGGTTTGGGAGGCCCAGCAGCATGTGTGGTGTATGCAGCGTGAGTGTGCTGTGCCCTGGAGGTGGCACCGATAGCATGGGGGGGGGGTGGCAATGGCATGCCCAGCCCAGCATGTATGCTCTGCACCGTGTGTGTGATGCACACAGAGGCGTGGCGACTGCCTCACACACAGCGTCTGTAGCATGTGATGATGTGTGTATGTTGAGGAGCAGCTGTCCAGCATGTGCCCGGCCTGTGCAGCATGTTCTCCGTACGCAGGGGGCTCCCTCAGCTGGGGCTGTGGGGGGCTCACTGACCTCTGCCCTTGGCCCACAGAGCCCTGCCTGGCCCCCAGCCCAGAGCAGCGAGAGCAGGAGCTGACCGTGGCCCTCGGGCAGCCTATGCGGCTGTGCTGTGGCCGGGCTGAGCGTGGTGGCCACTGGTACAAGGAGGGCAGTCGCCTACCACCTGCTGGCCGGGTACGAGGCTGGAGGGGCCGCTTGGAGATTGCCAGCTTCCTACCGGAGGATGCTGGCAGCTACCTCTGCCTGGCACGAGGCTCCATGCTTATCCTGCGCAATGTTACCTTGGTTGTGGATGGTAAGGGGCCTAGCAGGGGCTAAAGGGTGCCTGGGGAGAGGGACCCTCCCCATCCTAGACCTCAGACATCTCTCTTTATCCCTGACATAGACTCCTTGCCCTCCAGCAATGGTAATGAGGACCCTAAAGCCCACGGGGGCCCCTTGAATGGGCACATTTACCCCCAGCAAGGTCAGTATGAGTCCTCAGGGACTCAGTTCCCTACCTCCCAGCTGGTCACTGAGAAGAAGAGACCTGTGTGGAAACAGGTGGTCATCCTGGGGGCACTGAGTTCTCCTTTCCCCTCCCCTCCAGCACCCTACTGGACACACCCTCAGCGCATGGAGAAGAAACTGCATGCAGTGCCTGCCGGGAACACCGTCAAGTTCCGCTGTCCAGCTGCAGGCAACCCCACGCCCACCATCCGCTGGCTCAAGGATGGACAGGACTTCCATGGGGAGCATCGCATTGGAGGCATTCGGGTGAGTCTCTAGGTTCTAAGACCATCCGCTCCTCCATTTTCACTCCCCCATTGGTCTGCTCAGACCTCGAAGTCATTCCTTCTCTAATGAGGAAGGCAGCCGCGGGCCTTAGAAGGAGCACTAGACGGCAGACTGGGACAGCTCTGATTTGGGTCCCCACTCTGCCACTCTCCCGCCAGTGACTTAATCTCTCAGCCTTAGCTTTCCTTGTAAAGTGGGAAGGCTCACTGACTGGCAGGTAGGGAGTTTTAGCAGCTAATTCTCATGGGAAGACCCTGCAGGGTCAGCTCCAGGTTGCAGTGAGGAAGCTGAGACTCCGAGAGGGCAAAAATTGGCTCACGGTGGTATAGCCAGGAAGAGGCCATGCTAAAACTCAAAGGCTCAAACCAAGGGTTCAGACACTTCTTGGCCTTGGCCTGGCCTCCCCAGGGCCTGGAGAGCTTGAGAAGACCCCTGTGGGCGGGATCTAGCCTATTCATGCCCTGGACCCCTGGGGGGGCACAGGTGGATGGCCACTCACAGATGCTTCCCCTGCCCCCAGCTGCGCCACCAGCACTGGAGCCTGGTGATGGAAAGCGTGGTGCCCTCGGACCGTGGCACATACACTTGCCTCGTGGAGAACTCTATGGGCAGCATCCGCTATAGCTATCTGCTGGATGTGCTGGGTGAGCGCACGGGCAGGCAAGGCGGTCTGGGGGTGGGAGCCCTGACACTGCCCTCAGGTAGCGCCCAGTCTGGCAGGCAAGACGGACTCAATCTTAGATGGCTCAAGCTGCCCTAGGTGTCCCCGCGGGTGGGAAGGAAGCACGGGGGGTAATGTTGGCCTGGAGGAACAGGGGTCAGCTGAGAGAAAAAGTGGGAGAGACATCCAGGCAGAGGGCCCAGGATGAATCAAGGTCCTAGATGTAACGAATACAATGCATTTGTGAAGAGGTGTACGCCTGGGTTGTGGCATTTAAGCGGGGAGCCATGCGTGTGGAGGGTTTTGAATGCTAGACTATGAAGCTGCCCTTGACTCCAAAGGCAATGGGGAGCTATGGAAGGTTTCAGCAGGGTAAGCAGAGGCGGACAAGGTCTGAGTTGCATATCAGGAAGTTCCCTCCCTTGAGCTGAGGCGGGGGGGGGCGGTTTGCTGGAGGCGGGTGACCAGGGTGCTTCTGTGGGTGCCACTGGTCAGGGTTGACCGCCTGGCCCGGCCCCCAGAGCGGTCCCCGCACCGGCCCATCCTGCAGGCGGGGCTCCCGGCCAACACCACAGCTGTGGCCGGCAGCGACGTCGAGCTGCTGTGCAAGGTGTACAGCGACGCCCAGCCCCACATCCAGTGGCTGAAGCACATCGTCATCAACGGCAGCAGTTTCGGGGCCGACGGCTTCCCCTACGTGCAAGTCCTGAAGGTCCAGCCCCCGCCAGCCCCTGAACCCTACTGTCCTCCCATGGGGCATGGAGGTGGGGGGGTGGTCCCCCGCTTTCTTCCTGGCCCTGTTGTGACACCTGAGTATGTCCCCCATCCCCAGACAGCAGACATCAATAGCTCAGAGGTGGAGGTCCTATACCTTCGGAACGTGTCAGCTGAGGATGCGGGCGAGTACACCTGCCTGGCGGGCAATTCCATTGGCCTCTCCTACCAGTCAGCCTGGCTCACGGTGCTGCCAGGTGAGCACTCAAGGGGGCCAGGAGAGGCTGCAGGAATCCCTCTCTGATCCGGCAGCGGGCTATGTCCCTTGGCCTGTGGGGCTTGGGACGTGGCATGCGGATTTGTGTGCCTGATTCCTCGCGTAGCAGTGCTTCTGTGCATGTCCACATGCGACTGCCATGTGACCCTCTGGGTTAGGGGTGTGCAGGGCGGGATATAATTGCAGCTTTCTTGGTGAGTGTCCCGGTGTGTGTTGGGAGCTGTGAGGCCTGAGTTAGAGGATCTAGGGCTGGCCGTCTAACCACTGACCGGTCCGTTTTCTGTCCGTATATGTGTCTGTCTGTGGGCAGAGGAGGACCTCACATGGACAGCAGCGGCGCCGGAGGCCAGGTACACGGACATCATTCTGTACGTGTCAGGCTCTCTGGCGTTGGTTGTCCTGCTGCTGGCCGGGCTGCATCGAGGGCAGGTACTCATCAGCCGGCACCCCAGGCAGCCTGCCACCGTGCAGAAGTTGTCCCGCTTCCCTCTGGCCCGACAGGTACCACGCTGTTCCCCACCCCGTACCGTGTCCCCCTAGCGAAGCTCTTGGCCTGCCTTCCCCAGCCCAGCTCAGCTCTAGCAGGCTGACCGAGTCACCCGCCTTACAGTTCTCCCTGGAGTCGGGTTCTTCGGCCAAGTCAAGCTCCTCCTTGGTGCGGGGTGCCCGTCTCTCCTCCAGTGGCCCTCCCTTGCTCGCTGGCCTTGTGAATCTAGACCTCCCTCTCGACCCACTGTGGGAGTTCCCCCGGGACAGGTATGCTGCATGGAGAGAGGATGGGCATGCAGGCTCCAGGTAGGAAGGACGTTCCCATGGCTGAGGCCTCGGCTTTCTCATTTCCAGGCTGGTGCTCGGGAAGCCGCTGGGTGAGGGCTGCTTTGGGCAGGTGGTGCGGGCAGAGGCCTTCGGCATGGACCCCGCCCGGCCTGACCAAGCCAGCACCGTGGCTGTGAAGATGCTCAAGGGTGAGTGGTGTCCCTGCGGGACGTGCTGTGCCCTTGGGACTAACAGAAGAGACTCATGGTGCTACCAATTGGACACTGGTGGCCAGAAAGGCTGCAGGATCCCACCCTTGGGCCTAGGGCCCAACTCTGCTACCAACCCTCGCAAGCCATTTCAGAGCCGATCTGCTCACCTGTCACCTGGGAGTAAATAATAGTCCCTACCTCCTGGCCTGAGGTTTGTGAAAAGTGCCTGATACATAAAATCTTAACCAGTGGAATGATGATGACTATAAGGATTTGGGGTGACTGGGGCCAGACACCCCCACCTCAGCCCTAGCCCCATGTCAGCCTTGGCCTTGAATAACCTTGTCAGCCTCACAGGCTTCCACCTCATTCCTTCTGAGTACCCCCAAGTCACACCTTCAGCCCCCCCACCCTGGGCCCTTCCCAGATCTGTCCCCCTGTGTCCACCACTCTAGGAGAACAGTCTAAGCACCAGCCCCAAAGTGCATAGGACAGGGCGCCTGGGTGGCTCAGTTGGTTAAGCGACTGCCTTCGGCTCAGGTCACGATCCTGGAGTCCTGGGATCGAGCCCCGCATCGGGCTCCCTGCTCAGTGGGGAGTCTGCTTCTCCCTCTCCCGCTCCCCCCTCTTGTGTGCTCTCTCTTTCTCTCATTCTCTCTCTCAAATAAATAAATAAAATCTAAAAAAAAAAAAAGTGCATAGGACATACCTGGGACCTACCATCGGAGCCTCTCACTGCTGTCCCCCACCCCCTCTACAAGAGCAGCCCAAACCACTGTTCTGCTCCCCCGTCCCCTCCCCTCTGCACAGCTGGGGCCACCTGGTACTTTCTGGGAGGCAGGGATTGAGAAATGTGCATTGTGAGGTCTGGCAGGGAGGGTATGTCATTGGCCCAGGGCCACAGGTCAGCCCCTGGTCCTCAGCCTTCTCAAGAGAATCTGGAGCAGCTTCTTCCCAGCCTTCCCTAGCTGTACCCCACTGGCGGCTCCCTGAATTCTCAGGCCAGAGGCACACCAGGCCCCAGTCCGACCTCAGGGCGCCAGCCTGCTTCCCGGCCCCAGGAGCTCTCACCCCATTCGGGAACTAATGCCAAACCTCCAGATAGAGCTTCTTCCTGTTCAGAGTTCTCCTGTTTCCTGGTCCCACTCACAGAGAGGCCCACCTCTTGTAGACCCTTGATCTTGTTGCTTCCTTGCAACTGTTGTGAGAGGTAGGGCATGATCCATTGTCCCCTTTGATACAAGAGGATCCTGAGGTTCAGAGAAGTTAGAAGACTTTCTTAAAGACCACACAGCCTAGCGGGGATTCAGGTCCAGACCTTTCTGACTCCAGGTCCAGCACTCCATGTCCTGTCCCCGACCCTGCAGCTCCCCCATGTATATACACTGGCTGTCATCCCTGCAGACAATGCCTCCGACAAGGACTTGGCAGACCTGGTCTCTGAGATGGAGGTGATGAAGCTGATTGGCCGACATAAGAACATTATCAATCTGCTGGGTGTCTGTACTCAGGAAGGTGGGTTGGAATGGGGCTAAGGGCAGGGACGGTGGGGTGTGGAGCCACAGCCTCAGCAGCGTCCCTGTCCCCTTCACCTCTACAGGGCCCCTGTATGTGATCGTGGAGTGTGCCGCCAAGGGAAACCTGCGGGAGTTCCTGCGGGCCCGGCGGCCCCCAGGCCCCGACCTCAGCCCTGACGGGCCGAGGAGCAGTGAGGGGCCGCTTTCCTTCCCTGCCCTGGTTTCCTGCGCCTACCAGGTGGCTCGGGGCATGCAGTATCTAGAGTCGAGGAAGGTATGGGCAGTGGGCAGCACTCTGGACCATCCTCATTGCTCCGTCTGTACACTTTCCTGCCCCCAGCATTGAATGTCCTCATCTTGTCCCTCTCTCCCCTTTTCCATTGCCCTGTCTCAATGTCCCCAAGCCCTTCTGTACCCCCCATCCGTACACAGTTGACGCTGCATGTCCCCATTCCTTCCTCTCGCAGGTCCTAACTCACGGGGCAAGGGAAGAGGCCATGTGGGAGGGAGGGTGTGGGTGCTGAAGTTAGCTTCTTAGTCTTCCGTCTCTGAATCTTGACCTCTTCATCTGTGAAACGAGTGGATGATGCCTCCCCCCAGGGTTACTGTGAAGTACAGTGTGCCCAGCATCCAGCCACGTGTCCTGATAAACCTAAATCCCCTGCCCTACCCCCAGTGCATCCACCGGGACCTGGCTGCCCGGAACGTACTGGTGACAGAGGACAATGTGATGAAGATTGCCGACTTTGGGCTGGCCCGTGGTGTCCACCACATTGACTACTACAAGAAAACCAGCAATGTGAGGGAGGCGGGGCAGAGTTGGAAAGGGGGGGTGGGGGGTACCAGGACCTGTGGGACTCTGCGCCAATGACCCTACCTTTCCCATTCAGGGCCGCCTGCCTGTCAAGTGGATGGCACCTGAAGCCTTATTTGACCGAGTCTACACACACCAGAGTGACGTGTGAGTCCTGGAGGCTGGGGGTCTGGAATATCTGCCAGCGATCATTGCCCTACCCCACAAAAAGGGCAAAGCAATTGCCCAAGGTCGCACAACCCTAGGACCTGGGTGGGGCCAGACTCCGTGGTGGATCAGGCCTGCGAGGTCCCCCATCCCAGGCCCAGGAGTAGGGAGCAAAGCTGTGCCCTGCTGAGCCCTGGTCCTGCCTCTAGGTGGTCGTTTGGGATCCTGCTGTGGGAGATCTTCACCCTCGGGGGCTCCCCATACCCCGGCATTCCTGTGGAGGAGCTGTTCTCACTGCTGCGGGAGGGCCATCGGATGGACCGGCCCCCGAACTGCCCCCCAGAGCTGTGAGGCCTCACACCCCTCTCCCCCACTTTACAGTCCTTATCCTCTGCTTTGGCCTTGGCCTTAGGGCCCAGCCTCCTAATTCACTGTCGCCATCCCCTCCTCAGCCCCAAGGGGAGGTCCTAGCCTCGTGTCCGGGCCCTCCCGCTGAGTGGCCCTACCTGCCCCCCATGAAAGCCTGGCCCTGACGCACGGCCTCCGCCCCTGCCAGGTACGGGCTGATGCGGGAGTGCTGGCACGCGGCGCCCTCTCAGAGGCCTACTTTCAAGCAGCTGGTGGAGGCACTGGACAAGGTCCTGCTGGCCGTCTCCGAGGAGGTACGGCTCCCCTCTTGTCCCGTGAGCCCTCTCTGCCCACTCCCCTCGGGCCCTCATCCCAGCTGACCACCCAGACTGACCAGCGCTGTTCCCCATAGTACCTAGACCTCCGCCTGACCTTTGGACCCTACGCCCCTGCTGGTGGGGATGCCAGCAGCATCTGCTCCTCCATCGACTCTGTCTTCTGCCACGACCCCCTGCCCCTGGGGCCCCGCGCCTTCTCCTTCCCTGCGGCGCAGACATGAGCTGGGGCACGAGGTTGGGTAGCCAGGCGGGCCGGCGGCCTTCAGCCTCCCCGGCTTAGCTGCAACCTGGCAGCGCTTGACTTCTGCAACCTCAGGCCCCAACTTCAGGGTACTGTCCCAGACCTCTAGTTCTGCTTTGGGGAGGTCCGTTCTTGTTCCTGGGGTCCCTAGATGAGGCTTTCTGCTCTGGCCTCGGATTCCCAGGCCAGGCTGCAGCCCCAGTCTTAAGGCCCTGTCCTTGCCTTTGCAGTCATGGCTCCAGCGTTCTGATGGCCTGAGTGTTAGGGTTCTGCCTGGCCTCCTGGGCCTTGGCACTCAGTCCTTGATCCAGGGGTTTGGCTGGACCTAGCTGTAGAACTGTCCTAAACCTCCTTGCTTCCTTGTACCAAGGGAGGTCTTGGGCCTCTGAACCCCATTTCCTCTGGTCTCCCCTTTGCCGCTTGTCCCAGCATCTTGGTGGAAAGAACATCGGTCCCTGTGCTCCTAGCTGAGCAGCTGGAAGCCTGCCGAAAACACAGAAGCAAATGCCCTTTTATAAATTATTTTTTGAAATAAACCTCTGTGTTCCTGGTGTCTTCCCTACACTGGGTGGAGGGGAAACAGGGTGGAGGGATCCCCAAGCTGGGAGTTTTGTCTGAGTGATACAAATGGAGGGCTCTGTGCCGGGCCTCGGGCTTGCATCCATCTACAGCTACCCCAGGGCGCCCCCAGGAACCTGTGTGCACCTCCGTCTTGGTCTGTCTTAACAGCACCATCTTGTGTACGTGATGGTCTGAATGAGCGCTAATGGCAGAGGAGTCCACACGGCACCCCTATCCGCTGGGTGGAACTCTTGTACCCTCTGCACATGCGTGTGCATGTGCCTGCCCTGGGACTGTCCCCAAGGGAGCTGGCAGCACCCCTCCCCCATCTGCTCAGCATTAACCAAGCTGACCGTTAACACAGCGTGAAAGCCTGAAACCCAGCTTCGAGGCTGCTGCCCGCTCCCACGCTCTGCTGCTCAGACTGGGGGCTTGTGGGGGCTGTGCCCGCCCCGCCCCACCCTGGCCAGTCTCCCGGGCAGCAGCTGGTTGCCGCCCGGCTAGGCTGCAGCTGTCCCTGCCTGCCTGGTCCTCCGTTGGAGAGGCCGCCATGGCCCCGTTCCCCGCAACACCCTCTGGGGGGAGCAGGGAGATCAGCTTCCCAGGGCTCTGAGCCTGGAACCTTCCCTGGGGGCCATCCAGGCAGTTACCGCTGCTCTCCAGCCCCTGAACCATAGGGTGGAGGTACCTGACCCAGCGCCTGGTGCTCCCTCCTGCCCTGTCCTTTCCTGGGACAGGACAGACCCTTTGTGAGGGCCACCTGGATTGCCCCATGGCCTCCCAGGGGGTGGCAGCTGAAAATACATATAGGGTCAGAAGGGCCTGGATCTAAGAATCTGAGGCTGGGCTGTCCTGGCAGACTGAGCAGCAGCTCATGGCCATGCTTCTCTTCTTGCTCTGGGTCTCTTCGCACCCCCACCTATGCACTCTCCTTCTGACTGAGCCCCCCTCCCAAACCTAGTCTCCCACTGGAGGTCACTGTGCCCAGCCCAGTCAATCACAGGACAGGCAGGTCCCTAAGAATCCATCTGGGGGAGGAAAGGGTTGGGAGGCTAGAGTAGTGTATAAAGACAGGGGGTGACGAATGAGAACTCCCGTTTTTCCACTTGCCCACTGTGAGCCCACAGCTGAGCTAGGCTTGGCCACCCACTACTGTGTCTCGCCACAGCCTCACCAGACAAAGATCAGTCTTCCCAATTTAATGACGGAGAAATGGGATGTGACAGGCCCAAGGTCACAAGGATGGGGGACTAAGGAAGGAGCTGAGTTGACCCCCCACCCAGTTCCCCCAAGTCCAGGTTCCCTGCAGGTCCTGTGCAAATTGGAGACCAGAGTCAGGTCACTCAGAGTGACAGGGGCAGATGGTGCCTGGTAGGTCTCAGGGGCCAGGAGGAGCTCAGCTACCCACCCTGTGCCCCCTCCCTGCCAGCATCCCTGGCAGGCACACGCTTGCCACATTCCTGACGTCCCAAGTCAGAATGAGACAGATGCTGCTAATTCCCTGTGCAAGCTTTCCTGCTCCATCCCCCCTCCCCCAAGCCTCTCTGAAGGGCATGGCAGCATCTGGAGCCTGGTCCCCTCAGTCTGCCAGAGTTCTGAGTGGCCTCCTAGCCAGTGATACTGGCCTTGGGAGCTTGCAGAAAGGCCCTGGGTCACCTCCAGACTCGGCCACTCACTGGCTGTGTGTGTATTAGTCAGGGCTCTGGTGGAGCAACAGATAGATAGCGGCCCCAATCTGGAAAGTGCAAGTCAGGGAACAGGAGGATGCTGGGAGGGAATTGGCACCTGGGAGGGAAGGTCAGGTTGTCCACAGTGTGTGTGTGTTGGGGGGGTGGGGGTCGGGGGAGATGCTATGACTGAAGCTACCCTCTCTGAGCCTGAAACACAGGAATGATGACATGTCTCAGAGAATGGTTGGAAGTGCTCAGTCCACAGTGGCTGTTGTTGCTCAGGGATTAGGAGGGAATGGCCTCCAGGGCCGGGTTGCCATGAGCTCATTCCCTCCTCATGGCAGCCCTTCCTGGAAAGCACTTTTGTTCCTGTTGCCCAGATGAGGATACCGAGGCTCAGAAGAAAGAAGTGACTGGCCCAAGGTTACATGGGGGCAAGTGGGAGACTGGGTGCTCTGGACCAAGTGCTCTGTCCTAGTGCAGAACTCATTCCCACAGCCCTGACTGCCCAGTGTTCGGAGAACCAGGAAAGCTTCTGGGTTTGCATGAAGCAGGAGACATTGGCTGATAGAATGTCCATGTACGGGGTGGATGGACATTCACAACGCCCAAGCACAGAACTCCAGCCCTATGGCCTTCAACCCTGCTACCTCACATGGGCTGCTTCCCCAGGGGAACAGGCTTCTTGGGGGACACTCTTCCCCACTGTCACCTGGCCTAACCCTACTCACCCTGTAGATCTCACTCAAACCTCATTTCTCCAAGAGGCCTCCTCTTCCTGCTGAGCCCCCCTGTTCAGAGGCTAGAGAGGAGATGCTCTCAATAGTCTCTTTCCCCAAAACTGAACACCAGGAAGCAAACACTGCTTTGATAGTTTTTTAATCAGTAGTTCTGAAACTTGAACATATATCAAAATCACCTGGAAAGCTTGGATTGCGAGGCTCCATCCCAGAAGTTTGTATTTAGTAGGTTTGAGGTGAAGCCTGGAAATTTGCATTTCTAACAAAGTTCTCAGGGGATGCAGATGCTGCTGGTCTGGAGCAGCACACTTCAGAAACCATGGTTTTATTTATTACTATTTATTTAATTTTTTTTGTTTAAGATTTTATTTATTTATTTATTTATTTGAGAGAGAGAGAGAGAGAGAGAGAGAGAGAGCGTGCATGTGACCAGGGAGAGGGGCACAGGGGAAAGGAGAGAGAGAGGGAGAATCTCAAGTAGACTCCACCTTGAGCGTGAGCAGGGAGCCTGACGCGGGCTCAATCCCAGGACCCTGGGATCACAACCTGAGCCGAAACCAAGAGTTGGACAACAAACTGACTGAGCCACCCAGGCGCTCCTATTTTACTTATTTATTTTTTTAAGTAGGCTCCACGCCCAGTGTGGAGCCCAACGCAGGGCTTGAACTCACAATCCTGAGATCAAGACCTGAGCTGAGATCAAGAGTGGACGCTTAATTGAGAGAGCCATCCAGGCGCCCCTTTTTAAAAATTTTTTTTAAAGATTTTTATTGGGGCACCTGGGTGTCTCAGTTGGTTGGGCGTCTGCCTTCAGCTCGAGTCGTGATCCTGGGGTCCAGGGATCGAGCCGCACGTTGGGTTCCCTGCTCAGCGGGGAGCCTGCTTCTCCCTCTTCCTCTACCTGCTGCTCCCCCTGCTTATGCTCTCTCTCTTTCTCTCTCACTCTCTATCAAATGGATAGAGTAAAATCTTTTTTTAAATTTTTTTTTAGATTTTTTAAAAATTGTTATTTATTTGACAGAGAGAGAGACAGCTAGAGAGAGAACGCAAGCAGGGGGAGTGGGAGAGGGAGAAGCAGGCTTCCTGTGGAGCAGGGAGCCCGATGAGGGGCTCGATCCCAGGACCCTGGGATCGTGACCTGAGCCGAAGGCAGACGCCTAACATCTGAGCCACCCAGGCGTCCCTAGAGTAAAATCTTAAAAAAATAAAAATAAAGATTTTTATTTTTTTAAGTAATCTCTACATCCAACATGGGCTCGAATTCACAACCCCGAGATCAAGAGTCACATGTTCTACCAACTAAGCCAGCCAGATGCCCCTGGAAAACCTCGGTTTTAAAGAGGCATTCACAGTTTAAACACATTTTTTTTTAAGATTTTATTTATTTATTTGACAGAGAGAGACACAGCGAAAGAGGGAACACAGCAGGGGGAGTGGGAGAGGGAAAAGCAGGCTTCCTGCTGAGCAGCGAGCCTGATGCGGGCTCAATCCCAGGACCCTGGGATCATGACCTGAGCCGAAGGCAGACGCTTAACAACTGAGCCACCCAGGTGCCCCCACAGTTTAAACAATTTAAACCAAAATTCCAATGGCACAAAAGATTTTCAATAAAAAACAACCCCTTGTACCCACTCTCTCTGCTCCCCAGGGGAAACTGCCCCCATTTTTCTAAGTCTTCTTGCATGCTCCCTCCCCTCTTCCTGCTTGTATAGCCCTTGATCTAATTTATCAGTTACTGTTCCTGCCCCCGAAATCCAGGGCCTCGCCTGGCAGAACTAAGGCACAGTATAGTGCTGAAGAAAATAAAGAGACCCATTCCCAGGTACAGACACACTCAGGTGTGCACCTAGGCTGGCCACTGCCCACCCCTTCCCACACTCCGGCTCCCTAACTGGGAGTCTCTCCTCCCACTCCTCCACCTGCTATAGGATTTAGCCTAATCCCAGAGTATGTGTTTGAGGCAGCTGCAGTTCTCTCTGAGGGGAGAGGGCTCGCCTCTGGAGGAAATCTCCTTGTATTCTCTTGCTATAGAAATCTGACCTTTGTCGGCACCTGGGCCCCACGGCTGGGGCTTGTCCCCAAGAAGTGGCTGAGGAGGGGGCGTGAAATTGCCAACAGCTGAACACACCCAGCCTTTCCCCACATCCTCTCCAACCCGGTGGCGGCTCACATTCCATAAGGCCAGCTCCTTCCGGGCCCCCCAGTGCCAGGCTCATGTTCTTGTGTGGGTACTTGGGCCCAGCCTGACAGGGCCCTACTGATCTCACCAACTGGCCCTACATAGTATGGCTGTAGGCTCCTCGCAGCTCTCGAACTCCAGGTCACCCTCGTACCCTTCAGGACTCAGCTCAGTTATCCCCTCCTCCAGAAAGCCCACACTGACCTCACAGCGCAGCCGAGGCATTCTGCCTCTACGTACGACTAGTATGACCCACTTATGTCTCCTTCTGTCCCACTCAGGGCTGGGGTCTCTCAGCCTCCACTTCTGGGAACTCAGGCCCAGTGCAGAGCACGCCACCCTAAGGCTTGTCAAATAACTGAATGACTTGGAATGATGACGATGTGGTTCCCAGCAAGACAGGCCCTTTCCTTCAACAACTGAAGCCCAGAAGAGGTGGGTGGGCTGGCAGGGCTGAGACAGTGTGACCCGTATCAGGAGCACAGCTCTAGAACTTTTTTTTTTTAAAGATTTATTTATTTGAGAGAGAGAGAATGAGAGACAGAGAGCACGAGAGGGAGGAGGGTCAGAGGGAGAAGCAGACTCCCTGCCGAGCAGGGAGCCCGATGCGGGACTCGATCCCGGGACTCCAGGATCATGACCTGAGCCGAAGGCAGTCGCTTAACCAACTGAGCCACCCAGGCGCCCCACAGCTCTAGAACTTTAAAACAAAACGGCTCTTGGATCCTGGAGGACCAAGATTATTATTATTGCTGGGGGACCCACTGCATATGCCGAGGAGAGCTTCACCAACACAGTGGAGCTTCTGCCCCTATGGGTGTGGGCCCCTTCCAAGCAACCCCTGAAGACAGGTTAAAAATAAACGATGGATAGAATGGAATTCCCTAGAGCAGCAGTGTCCAACAAAACTTTCTGCAATGATGGAAATGTTCTAGATCTATGCTGTCCAAGACAGTAGCCACTAGCCAAATGTGGCTCCTGTGACTGAGGAACTGATTATCTTATTTTAGTTCATTTATTATTTTTTTAAAGATCTATCCATTTTGGGGCGCCTGGGTGGCTCAGTCGTTAGGTGTCTGCCTTCAGCTCAGGTCATGGTCCCAGGGTCCTGGGATCGAGCCCCACATGCGGCATCCTGCTCCGCGGGAAGCCTGCTTCTCCCTCTCCCACTCCCCCTGCTTGTGTTCCCTCTCTCGCAGTCTCTCTGTCAAATAAATAAAATCTTAAAAAAAAAAAAAAGGTCTATCCATTTTGAGAGAGAGAGAGAGAACGTGCACACGAGCAGGGGGAGGGGCAGGGAGAGAGGGCGAGAGCCCGATGCAGGGTCCATCCCACGACCCCGAGACCACAACCCGAGCCAAAACCAAGAGTTGCTCACTCAACTGACTGAGCCACCCAGGCGCCCCTATTTTAGTTAATTTAAAGAGCAGTGTCTTGACAGGACAGCTCTAGAGCCTTCACAAAGGGGCTGCTCTAAGCGCACGGATGAGGAATTCTCCCCAGCTTACAGCTGAGAGGAAAATCTGAGGTACAAGCAGTGTGCATAGTGTGTTCACATCCATGTGAAATATGTGCCTGAGGTTGGAGGGATGCATTTGCTCAGGAACAGTGGGCAAGTGGTCACAGTGGCTGCTTCTGGGGAGGGAAACTAGGTGGCAGAGGTGGGCGAGGTAGGATCTTTGTTTCTTTTTATTTTTGTATCTGGTATGTGCATTACTTGTTTACAAAAATTAAAAATAGAAAATTTTCTTGTAAAGAAAAAAATTCCAGAGAAGAAAAGTATCCCCTCTGCGTACATGACAGCTTCCAAGGCTGCCTGGCCCAAACCTCAGGCTGCCCCAGAGCGGGTTTCAGAGCTTCTAGGGCCCAGCACTCTCCTAAACAGCTACACCGTCCTCCTCCCTGCTTCACACACCAGCCCAGGCTGGAATCAAGGCCCACTAGACACAGCCCAAACTGACCCCCCACACTCCCCAAACCCCTCACTTACCCCTCCTCCATCTAGTCTCCAGCCCCAGTAAGCCTCTTTCTCTTTTTGCATCACCAAGTTCACATAAACCTCAGGGCCTTTGCACTTGCAGGTCTGTGCCTGGAACACTAGTCCCCTGGTTCTTCTAGCTGGCTCTCAGAACAAAGGTCACCTCTTAAGAATGGCCTCTCCTGACCACCCTGGCTAAAGTCCTCCCTCTGTTATTCCATATTTTAGCCCTTTTGTTTGTTTTCTTCTGTAATTATCTTATTTGTTCATTCTTTAGTGGTTGCTACCTCATTAGAAGGTGAGCTCTGAGAAGCTAGGGGGTTGTCCTGTCCACAGCCATACCTCAAATGTCTACAATGGGGTGTTTCACATAGTAAGTGCTCCATAGATGTTCATGGAATGAGTACATATTGAATCAATTTCCCAAACTCAAAATTCAAATCCCAGACTGGCAAGCTGATCTCAGAGAGGCCTCCCAAGTCCTTTAGGAGCTGAGACAATGCCCCTGCAATGCATACATAGCCTCCTGAGGGGACCACAGTGATGAGCCCAACAGTATCCACAGAGGAATGGTCAACCCATCCTCTGACCTAGGGCCCAGTCCTGATGTGGGGCTGGAAACCCAGGGAGGCCTCAGGACTGTCACTGCCCTTAAAGGACAGGCTCAGGGGGGTCACCTAGGGGGCACAGTTGGTTGAGCATCCCACTCTTGATTTCAGCTCAGGTCATGATCTCAGGGTCATAAGATTGAGCCCCACATCTGGTTCCTCGCTGGGCATGGAGTTTGCTTAAGATTCTCTCTCCCTTGGGGCGCCTGGGTGGCTCAGTCGGTTAAGCATCTGTCTTAGGCTCGGGTCATGATCCCAGAGTCCTGGGCTCGAGACCCACATCAGGCTCTCTGCTCAGCGGGGAGCCTGCTTCTCCCTCTCCCACTCCCCCTGTTTGTTTTCCCTCTCTCGCTGTCTCTCTCTCTGTCAAATAAATAAAAAAATCTTTAAAAAAAAAAAAAAAACGGGGGGAGGGACTGGGTGGCTCAGTCGGTTGAGTGTCTGCCTTTAGCTCGGGTCATGATCCTGGAGTCCTGGGACCAAGCCCCATGTTGGGTTCCCTGCTCAGTGGAGAGCCTGCTTCTCCCTCTGCCCCTCACCCCACTCATATGCTCTCTCTCTCAAATAAATAAATAAATAAATAAAGATTCTCTCTCTCCCTCTGCCCTCCCCCCCTCACTTGCTCACTCTCACATTCTCTCTCTCAAAAAAAAAAAAAAAAAAGACAATCTCAGGGTGTCTGCTTATAAACCAGCATCCCCCCACACTATGTTGAGGATAGCATGGTAGACAAGGGACCACTAACTAAGAAAGGACTGTCAACCTACAAGAAAAAGACATACCTCAAAATACAAATACAGAGAGCATATGACAAGGTAATTGACTGACAAGGATACACAGAGGTTAACAAGCATGTGAGGATCCTAACACTCAAGAAGAGTCAGTCCAAGAGATGCTCTCATTTTGCACCTATTAGACTGACAAAAGTTAGGAAGCTAGAGAATGCCAGGTGTTGGCAGGAATATGGGGGGCCCTTCTGGACTGGAGGACAGAGCTGTCTGGGAGCTTTCAGCTAATTATATATACACATACCCTACGATCTAGCCATTTTGCCCTGATTGTACACCCCCCACTCTCAATCCTCAAAAATGACTACACGGGAAGGCTGGGGGTAGGATTGTAGACCATCTGGAGTCCATCACTGGGAGATGGATCTGTAACATGTGCGGAGGACCCCATGGACACAGCCACATGGAAGGACCTCAGAAACCTAGTGCTGAAGGGAAAGGGTAAGAAGTGGAATGAGCTCTAATGCATAAAGCAATTCGCGCGAAAAGAAATGACACAGAAAACACACATTATGAAAACACACACAAAATCATTAGCACAACTGCCTAAGGGGCAGGGTGATAAGAGTGGGGAATGAGGATCAAAGGGAATTAAAAACACAGACAAAGGAATGAAGCCCAGGAGCAGCAGCCTCCCCAGTGAGGGTCAGTGATACTTCCAGAGGAGGTGACCTGGGTGCTCAGGTTGAGAAGAATAAAGAGCTAACCAGACAGAAGGTCTGAGTGTGTGTGTGCACCCATTGTTGGCCAGAAGGCGCAGTAAATCAACTAACGTTTATTGAGCACCTACTACAGGCCAGGTGCCATTCTACTCATTGGATATACCCTGTGATGAAGACATGCTCCTGTCCTGAGGTAAAATCTAGAGGTGGAAAGAGACATTAAACCAACTCCCAGGAAAGTGCTGACTAAACACAGACTCCCCAGGCCAATTTTCTGCAGCTCTGAGCATCTACAATGGTAACTGATCCTGACTCCACTCAGAGAAGGGCTCCATGAGGAAGTGGTATTTGTGGTGAAGGAGGGGAGCACTTGGCCTTGGGATTAGCAGGAAGAAAAGCATCCCAGGCTGAGGGAACAGTCTCTGCAAAGGTCTGGAAAGCAGGCAGGAGTGGGGAGAATTTGAGGCATCTTAATCTGGCCACTTGGGCAGAACATACACAGAGTAAGGGAAAACATTGTACGAGATGAGGCCACACTATAGAGAGCCTTGCAGGCTGTGGACTTCATCCCTAGGGGAGCGAAGAGACCAGGAAGCAAGGGATAGCTGATGCAGATGTGGGAGATGGGTGAGGGAACTGTTGCAGAGTCTAGAGACAGAGCTGGGAACTGGGACAGCTCTCCCAAAATACACACATGGTCTCCCAAAGAGACAGAAATAATGAGGCCATAGAGGGACTGTCCACTTCCCCTCTTATTCTCTGACCTGGGACCAGCATTATCCTGGACAGCTGCATTGCAGTCCCCCAGGCTTGGACCAGGGGGTGGCCAGGGGATGGAGAGAAGTGGAAATTGATCTAAGACGTAGAATAAGAGGATTTGCTAATGGGGGCAGGAAGGTGGTCAAGAACTTGCAGATGCAAAAAGGCGAAGAATTGGGGACCAGGTGGAGTCCACGTGAGTGTTTTAGGGGCCTGAAGAAGGGTGGCAAGGAGGTGGGCAGGGCAGATAATGGTGAAAATCTAAGACCAATGTGCTGTGCTTGACTCTGAAAAAAAGCAACAGGGAAACACCACCACCCTAACTCCCCCATCCTCATGCCTTGCATCCCAACCTCCCCCAGCCTCATCCCTTGGCTTTCCTTTCCTCATCCACCTCTTCCGTTCTCTGAGGTCTCTGACTTATAATTGCGCCCTGGGAGGGGTCTCCAGCACAGGGACTAGAGTGGAGGGGGACACACTGGGGTGATGGTGCCACCTGCTGGAAGCGACAAGAAGTGCAGCATCCCACTTCATCCTCATGTAGAGTGGGGATGGGGGGGCCTTGGGATATCCCTATCCACCCAGGGATCCTGGGAAGAGATGTCTTCCCCTGCTGGTGGTGATCAGGTCATTCCTGGAGGACCATTCAGTTCTGGGTGCTGTATTTTTCAGAATAGTGCTGATAAGCCCCTCGCTACCATACCCAGGTGGGCAAAACTACTGTAATTATCCCTGCTCAGAAACCTTCCACTGCCCTCAGAATTGGGTCTAAGCTCTTTTTTTTTTTTAATTTTTTAAAGATTTTATTTATTTATTTGAGAAAAGAGAGCGAGCACGAGTGGGGGGGAGGGGCAGAGGGAGAGGGAGAAGCAGAGGAGGGAGGAGGGAGACTGATATAGGGCTCTATCTCAGGACCCCGAGATCATGATCTGGGCTGAAGGCAGATGCTTAACCAACTGAGCCATCCAGGGGCCCCATTTTTTTTAAGTTTATTTATTTATTTTTTAGTAATCTCTATACCCAACGTGGGGGCTCAAACTCACAACCCTGAGGCCAAGAGATGCATGCTCTTCCTACAGAACCACCCAGGGGCCCCTGGGTCCAGGCTCTTTAACAAAGCATTTGAGGATTTGGCCCTGGCCTTAGGCACACTTCATTCCTATTAGTCTCTCTCTCTCTCTTTCTTTCTTTCTTTCTTTCTTTCTTTCTCTTTCGTTCTTTCTTCTTAAGATTTTATTTATTTATTTGTCAGAGAGAGAGATAGGGAGAGAGCACAAGCAGGTAGAGTGGCAGGCAGAGCAGGCAGAGGGAGAAGCAGGCTCCCCACTGAGCAGAGAGCCCGATGCGGACTCGATCCCAGGACCCTGGGATCATGACCCGAGGCAAAGACAGCTGCCCAACCGACTGAGCCACCCAGGCATCCTTCATTCCTGTTAGTTTCAATACCAACTTCCTCCCTCTGCTCTTCCTCCTTCCCCCACCCCTCTCCGACCCCTGCATCTCCATCCCTTTTCACAGGTTGTTTTCTCTTCCCAGAACACTCTTCTGCTCCCTACTGGTTTTCCAAATTCCTACTCCTCTTTCAGGTCTCAAATCCCCCATCAGCCAGGAGGAGATCTTCCAGCACCTCAACATTAACTAGGCAAAGAGGGGAGGGAAGGAGTGTTTCAGGCAGTGGAAACAGCATCTGCAAAGGCCTACAATGCTTTCAAGGAAATGGCAGGGGGCTAGAGATCAGAGAGAATGACAGAGCTGACAGAGCTGGTAGGGCTGCAGCCACAGACCCCCACATGGCTCACAATCCGGGATGAGGGGTTGATTCCCTGGTGAATGACAAAATTTTCTGCAGCAAAGGACATGATCAGATGTGTGTTTGGAAAGACCCACATGAGGCTGCCAAGAGAGAAAGGCACTGAAGAGGCTAAAGTGGGTGTAGGGAGAATAAGTAGGGGTTGCATAGATGGGAGATGATGGGGGCTTGGACCCTTGAGCCCCTATTTCTTGCTGCCTGGGGCTGTAGCCTCCCAGACGGGACCCCTACTCAGCCCAGTGTGCTCCACACCAACTCGGGCTGCCTGCTGCAGCCCCCTGCCCCCAACTTCTCATCTTCTGGCATTAGGTTTCCAATGCTGCCTGCCCCTCAGAGCCAGAACCAGTGTATTGTGGGAGCTGCCATCCCATTTTATTTTATTATTTGGGGGGAGGGCAGAGGGAGGAGTCAATGAGGAGCGTGACTGGGGGCTTGATCTCACAACCCTGAGATCATGACCTCAGCCGAAATCCAGAGTCAGACACTTAACCGACTGAGCCACCCAGGCGCCCCTGCCATCCCATTTTAGAGCAGGACAGGACAGTGGTCTCAAAGTTGGGAAGTCAGTAGAGAGTGGCAGCGATGAGATTCGAGCCAGAGTCTGTCTGCCTCCTCCAGCACACTAGGTGGGCTAGCAGTTACAGGCAGGGCTCTGTCACCTGATGGCTGGCTTTACCTTTACCTTTCTCTGCCTCAGCATCCTCTCCTACAAAATCGGAATTATCATAGTAAACTGCTCTATGCGGTTTGTGAAGAATATATGGAATAAATGCCCATAAGGGGCCCAGCACAGCACCGGGCATACAGTAGGTGCTCAATAAAAGATTGCTGTTCACAATAATACTGTCCCAGGAACTTAACATGCTCACTGGGGAGGTGTGTTCAGGCTCCTGAATCAGGGGAAAGACAAACAAAGCCTGTGGGGAGGGGGGGGGCGGGGGAGAAGTGGGTGGCTGGGAAGGGAGGAGAAAGCAGAGATAGCATCTCAGGGCAGGTCCAGAGCTAGGTCACCCTGAGTTCCAAGCACAGAGCAGGTGTCAAGGGCACCAGCTCTGCAGGGCCTTAAATGCCACACTGAGAAGCCCCCAAAAGTTTTGGAGTCAGAGCAGCACAGATAGTTCCTAAACCCAGGGGTGAGATGCTTCCTCCTCCACAGGTGACAGCACTGGCTTTGGAGGCCCATGGGAGCCAGGACAGCAGAGGAAGACGCTGGCAGCCGGGGACACATTCTCAGTGCTCAGAGAACTTGTGCTCAGGTAGCCCTTCCCCGGGGCGAGAACGGCCCCTATGAATGTAATTCCCCAGCTAGTCACACGGTGGCAATAGCGTAACACGAAAGTCCTCTTCACCCCCCCTTTCCGCCAAAACCAGAGCCAAGTTCCAATGTCTTCTAGGTTCCTCTAAGAGCTCCTGCTCCCATCACTAGGGCAGTGCTGCCTTTGCTGAGTCTACAGATCAGACTACCGTGGGAGTGAAATATTAGACAGGACAGGAGAACTTTCAGTCTGGCTTTCTCTCTCTGAAGTTTAGCTCGATGATGTGGCTTTTGCACTGGAGGTGAGGCGATGGGACTGTTTCCATCCGGGATAGAGAGGAACCAGGACGAGGGATGAGGCAACTTTGAGCACCTCCTCTGTGCCAGGCACTATGCCGGACATTCATTCCTACATGAAATCACCACACGGGCGCCTGGGGGGCTCAGTCGTTAAGCATCTGCCTTCGACTCAGGTTGTGATCCCAGGGTCCTGGGATCGAGTCCAGCATCGGGCTCCCAGCTCAGCGGGGAGCCTGCTTCTCCCTCTCCCACTCCCCCTGCTTGTGTTCCCTCTCTCGCTGTGTCTCTCTCTGTCAAATAAATAAATAAAATATTCTTTTAAAAAATCACCACACAGTAATGAGGCATCTACTGTGTGCCGGCCACAGGAGACAATTTTTGGCACACAGCAACACATATTTATATATTTATATTATAAATGAGCACGTCGCTTAATAAATATTGACTGAATGACCTACCTTGAGCCCGAGGTACCTAAGACGTGCAGGTAATGAGTTTGGAGCTCTGAGACAAATCTAGAGATCAAGACTCAGGCATTGCTGGCATTTAGGGAATGCCAGTGATCAGTAGTTGAGATCCCTCATGGAGACTGGTAAATGATCAGCGAAGTGGGCTTGTTTGCTGGACAGGGAAATTGGGAGACATTCCCGCAATGTGAATGCATAGACAAAGGCTTGATAGAAGGGGTAACAGACAAAAGTGGGAGTCCCTGGAACCTTGTCAGTTCCAAAAGGTCAACAGTCAAATGCTCCCAGAAGTGCAGCAGCAAAAGTTATGAAATGCCACCAGATTTGGTCAAAGTGGGGCTGTTGGTGACCTGAAGACAGACTGCAGTAAGACGAGGGAGGAGATGAGGAAGGGAGGCCAGAGGCAGTGGAGGGGAGAAGAGGCAGAGTCTGGCTAGAGGGGAATTGAGGTTTTTCTCCTAAGAGAGAGACTACAGTTTGTGGGCTGCCAGGAAGGAGCAAGAAGACCGGAAGGTTGGAGCTCCAGAGGAGCAAGAGGAGCAAGATGAACAAAAGCCGGAGGAATCATGAGGGCGGGATCCAGATCCCAAGAGGAGGGCTGGCACAGTGGACTTCCGTCTCCTTCTGGGGGCGCTGGGGAAAGGCTGGTGACGTGGAGGGTCAGGGGAGTACCTGGCTGGATGTGGGGCACGCCGGACATCACCGGGTATTGGCCGCCTTTTCCAGGTACATCCCAACAAAGACCGCCTTTCCCTATACTCCACACCAGCAGCGAGGATCTGCGGGCCGCCGCTGATTGGTCCGCGGGACCCACCTGACGGAGCCGGCCAATCAGAGGCGCTCTCCTAGGGATGCGGAGTCCCAAACTGCAGTGGGGCCCGGGGGCCCAGAGGGCCACGTGCCTATACGCCCTCCGGCCAGCGCGGAACCTGAGGCTGTGCCCCGCCTCCCCGCACCACGCCCCGTTTCCGCCCGCCCAGAAGGGAAGAACCCAAACCTTTTTACTAAATCCTCCTTCTACTCTCTGGCGCGGTTCTAATGCCTGGCCCACGGGTGCAAAGCGGTGATTTGTTATTTTTAAAGATTTTATTGATTTATTGAATGGGGAGAGTGAGAGAGAGAATCGCAAGCAGACTCTGCCAGCCCGGAACCCTATGCAGGCCTCGCTATCACCACGGGAGACCGTGACCTGAGTGGAAATCAAGAGTCACAGGCGCCTAACCCACTGAGCCACCCAGGCGCCCCCAAAGTGGTGATTTGGAGGAGGACAGAATCAAGTTCAAGTCACTCAATCACCGTGTGACCTAGGACAGGTGTTTGATATTGTTGAGCCTTAGGTTCCTCATCTGTAAAATGGGACTGCTAATACTCACCTAGGTATTTTTGTGAGGATTGTAAAGTGCAGTGCCTGTTATGTGGTGAGCTCCCCAAAACATTGGAGATAGATAGATAGAATTTTATTTTATTTATTTGAGAGAGAGCACAAGTGAGAGGAGAGACAGAGGGAAAGGGAGAAGCAGACTCTCCGATGGGGGGGGCAGGGTGTGCGCCGAAGGAGGGTTCGGGATCCCAAGACCCTGGGATCATGACCTAAGCTGAAGTCAGATGCTTAAATGGCTGAGCCACCCAGGCACCCCGGTTATATTTTTTATGATTGTTTTGTCTTGTTTTGTTTAATTTTTTAAAAATTTTCTTTATTTGAGAGAGAGTATAAGAGGGGAGAGGGTCAGAGGGAAAAGCAGACTCCCCGCTGAGTGGGGAGCCCGCCGCGGATCCCAGGACTCCCGGACCATGACCCCAGCCGAAGGCAGATGCCCAACCGACTGAGTCACCCAGGCGCCCTATTTTTTATGATTGTTGATACTGCTCTCCTCAAGGAACTCGCCATCCTTGTCACACTAAGACCTGTATTAAAGCTTTTTTTTTTTTTTTTTTTTGACAGAGAGAGACACAGTGAGAGAGGGAACAAAGCAGGGGGAGTGGGAAAGGGAGAAGCAGGCTCCCCGCAGAGCAGGAGGCCTGATGTGGGGCTGGATCCCAGGACCCTGGGATCATGACCTGAGCCGAAGGCAGACGCTTAACAACTGAGCCACCCAGGTGCCCCAAGGCTACTTTTTACTCCTATTACATTACTAGAATGTAAACTGCTTGTTAACAAGGATGTGCCAATATGCCTTTTCAGTCTTCTAACCTGACAATCCCTTCATTTGGTCTTACAAGGGTAAATTTAACCTACAGAAACAGTAGTAGTAGAACAGAGTACACAAAATCATGGGATTTATAATGCAGAAAACTTCAGTAGTTAGATGGGGATATTTTATGACACAACAGGGTATACTGGAAGAACATCTTTGAAGGCCAGCTCTGAGAGATTGGGCAGACCTTGATCTCTTTGAGCCTCATTAGAACAATATGATAATCATGACTATAACCATTGCAGAACTCTCCAGGTGCCAGGCACTATTTAAAGCTCATATTAAGGGGCACCTGGGTGGCTCAGTCGTTAAGCGTCTGCCTTCAGCTCAGGTCATGATCCCGGGGTCCTGGGATCAAGCCCCGCATCAGGCTCCCTGCTCTGCGGGAAGCCTGCTTCTCCCTCTCCCACTCCCCCTGCTTGTGTTCCCTCTCATGCTGTGTCTCTCTCTGTCAAATAAATAAAATCTTTAAAAAATAATAATAATAAAGCTCATATTAACTCTCAACAATCCCACTTTACAGGGAGGATACACAGGCACAGAGAGGTTCATAGTTATTAAGTGGCAGAGCTGGGGGTTCAAACCAGGCCTTCTGGGCCACAGTCTGTGTTCATAACTTCAGACCATGATGCCTCTCAGACACCGGCTGGCACACTAGAGACCCACCACACGGAACTATGGAGAAGGCTAGGACTAACAGGGCCAAGCCTTTTGTATCCAGGAACTAAAGGAGGTCAATATGGCTGAAGGGTGGAGAAGGAGGGGAATAAAGTAGACGATGAGCCTGGACTTGCAGGCAAGACCACATCTTGGAAGGAGTCCTAGGCCACAGTGAGGAGCTGGTGTCAGCACATGGGAAGCATGTAACAGGGTGTTCCAAGGGTGTTTCTGACCCCTAATTCTCACAGTCCTGGGAAGTAGAAGGCAGCAGGGGCCTCTGTCACTGTGGCTTAGCTTCAATCCCTGCCAGGCCTGGAGACCCAGGCTCATCGTGGCCCTAAATCCCCCGGCAGCCCCCTGGGCTCCCTCCCTGGGCAGGACTGGAGATGCCACCAACTTGAAGATCCCCAAGTCCTCCTCTCTGATCTTATTTTTTGCTGTAGGCTCATTAATAAACTAATTAGACCTTCTGAAACCAACTGCAACTTCCCATTGACTATCCAAGCCTGTGCTTCCAGTTTTGATTTTGGAGATGCCCTATCATTTAAGGCCTCTGAAGGTCTCCCCAAGGTGCTTATTATCAACTCTAGACCCATAAACTGACTCTCCACATGAGGGGCCCAGGATTTTTTTTGGGAGGTGGGGGACTTTTTGATTGTCAGGCCTCAGGTGGTCTTACCACTGACTTCTCTGGAAACTCCCTGGAATTCTCCTCAGATTTCCTGTGTTTTTCCACTGTGTCTCCCATCCCCACCAAATCAGGCTATGAAGACTGTGTAGTACTGGCATAAGAATAGGTTTAGGGGCGCCTGGGTGGCTCAGTCGTTAAGCGGCTGCCTTCAGCTCAGGTCATGATCCCAGGGTCCTGGGTTCAAGCCCCGCATCGGGCTCCCTGCTCCGCGGGAAGCCTGCTTCTCCCTCTCCCACTCCCCCTGCTTATGTTCCCTGTCTCTCTCTGTCAAATAAATAAATAAAATCTTTTAAATAAAAAAAAAAAAAAAGAATAGGTTTATCAGTCAATGGAACAGATTGACAATTAAAAAATAAATCCATGCTTCTATGGTCAATTGATTTTTCAACAAGGGTGCCAAGACCATTCACTGGGGAAAGACAGACTTCAATAAATGGTGCTGGGACAACGGGATAGCCACATGCAAAAGAATACAGCTAGATCCCTATCTAACATTATAAAGTAACTCAAAATGGATCAAAGTCTTAAATGTAAGAGCTAAAACTATAAAACCCTTAGGAGTTAACATAGGGTAAAATTTCATGAACTGGGATCAGGAAATGGTTTCTTAGATATTACCAGAAACACAGCAACAAAAGAAAAAACAGACAAGTCGGACTGCACAGACATGAAAAACTTCTGTATTTTGAAGGATACCATCAAGAAAGAGAAAAGGCAATCCACAGAATGGGAGAAAATATTTATAAATCTTATATCCAAGGGGCACCTGGGTGGCTCAGTTGGTTAAGCGACTGCCTTCGGCTCAGGTCATGATCCTGGAGTCCCGGGATCGAGTCCCGCATCGGGCTCCCTGCTCAGCAGAGGGTCTGCTTCTCCCTCTGACCCTCCTCCCTCTCATGCTCTCTGTCTCTCATTCTCTCTGTCTCAAATAAATAAATAAAAATCTTAAAAAAAAAAATCTTATATCCAATAAAGGACTTGTATCCAGAATATGTGAAGAACTCTTTTAATTCAACAACAACAACAAAGAACAAATTACCCAATTTTTAAAAATAATTTATTCTTTTATTTGACAGAGGGAGAGAGAGAGAGAACACAAGCAGGGGAGTGGCAGGCAGAGGGAGAGAGAGAAGCAGGCTCACCACCGAGCAGGGAGCCTGATGTGGGGCTGGATCCCAGGACCCTGAGATCATGACCTGAGCCAAAGGCAGATGCTTAACCAGCTGAGCCACCCAGGCGTCCCAGACAAATTACCCAATTTTAAAAATGCACAAATAATCTGATAAACAAAGACATACAAATGGCCAATAAACACACTAAAATGTACTCAATCATCATTAGGGAGATGCATCATTACGGAAATGCAAATGAAAATCACAATGGGATACCATTTTATACCTACTAGGATAACTGTACTCAAAAAAGTGGATGGGCGCCTGGGTGGCTCAGTTGGTTAAGCAACTGCCTTCGGCTCAGGTCATGATCCTGGAGTCCCTGGATCGAGTCCCGCATCGGGCTCCCTGCTCAGCAGGGAGTCTGCTTCTCCCTCTGACCCTCCCCCCTCTCATGTGCTTGCTCTCTCTCATTCTCTCTGTCTCAAATAAATAAATAAATCTTAAAAAAAAAAAAAAGTGGATAATAACAAGTGTTGGTAAAGATGTGATGAAACTGGAACACTTATACATCACTAGTGGGAATGTAAAATGTTGCAGTCGTTTTGGTAACATCTTCAGAAAATTCCTCAGAGTTAAACATGGAGTTACCATCTGGCTCAGCAATTCCACTCCTAGGTATATACCCAAGAGAAATAAAAACATATGTCCACCCAAAAATGTGTACACAAATGTTAAAAGTAACATTGTTCATAATAGCCCCAAAGTGGAAGCAAGCCAAATATCCATGAACTGACGGACATCAATTGATAAATAGATGTGGTCTATCTGTACAGGAGACTATTATTTGGCCATAAAAAGGACTGCAGTATTGATACATGCTACAAGATGAATGAACCTGGAAAACATTATACTCAGTAAAAGACCACGTATTAGGGGCACCAGGCTGGCCTGTCAGTAGAGCATGTGCCTCTTGATCTCTGGGTCGTGAGTTCAAGCCCCACATTGGGCACAGAGATTACATAATAATTTTTAAATAAATAAAAGGCCACATATTATATCATTTCATTTATGTGAGATGTCCAAAATAGGCAAATCCATAGAGACAAAGAGTAGATTAGTGGTTGCCGCAGCCTAGGAGAAGGGAGGGAAGGGGAGTGACTGCTAATGGGCACAGAGTTTCTCCTTAGAGTAATGAAAATGCTCTGGAATTACATAATGGTGATGGTTGCATAACTTTGTAAGTATATTAAAAACCACTGGATTGTATACTTAAAGGTGTGTGTGAATTATACCTCAGTAAAAAGAAAACAGAGAAATAAGGAGTAAAAAAAAAAATCAGATAATTTTGGAGAATAGTAATTGATATAAGTCCCTTCAACAGAAAGATGTGATAGAGTGACCTGGGGTGGAGAGGGGCTCCTCAAGGTGAAGGAGGAGCCAGGAAGCCCTGTCTGAAGAGGGACTCTTGAATTGATTGACAGAATCCTGGGAGACATGGGAGGGTGGTCTTCCAGGCAGAGCAAACAGCAAACACATGCCCTGACCTGGAACAGTTTACACAAGACCAAGTCTCTTCTGTCTTCAGAAAAATCCCTCTCTCTCTGGCCCCTCTCCAACAGTTGCTGCCACTCATGCGTTTTCCAAACATGGTTTTTGCCTAAGGTCTTCACCTTGGGGATGTGAAGATTTTCCAGAGTATTCTGAGCATGGTTGTTTTCCCAATCACAATTTTTGCCTGAAGTCTGTACCTGATGGGTGCAAAAGATTTTCTGGATTGTTCTAACATGGTTGAAGTTAATGGAACAAGTTCTCATACTTACATACCTTTCATATAAAATCCTTGGTCTACCTGAGAAATGCCTCTCTCCATGTTTCCTTTCAGATGGTTTTTATGAGAAAAGCCACATCTCATCCAAATAAATCTCCCTAGCAGAGCTCCTCAGGAGAATGGATGCTGGGAGACCCCTCAGAGCTTCCCAAGGACCTCACTACAAACTCACGGCAAGGCTCTAGCCTGTTTGTCTGTCCTAGGACTAGAACCCAGCAGGGGATGGTTGTCATGGGGATGCATAATAGCATAATGGCTTCCACTGAGAAGGGCAGTCATCTTTTTGGACTGATAGTCAATCAGTTGGCTGAGGGAGTTGATGATGGGACCTGGCTTTGCCATTTTAGAAATATGGAGACTGTTTTCTCTAGATCAATAGAGCTGAATCTATAGGCCCAAGGTTTTGATGAAGAAATAATTTCAAGTGCACATACAGGGCGCCTGGGTGGCTCAGTCAGTTAAGCATCTGCCTTTGGCTCAGGTCATGAGCCCAGTGTCCTAGGATGGAGCCCCACGTCGGGCTCCCTGCTCAGCCAGGAGTCTGCTTCTCCCTCTCCCTCTCCCCCCAACCCCACTCGTGCTCACTCTTTCTCTCTCTCTCTTAAATAAATAAAATCTCAAAAAAAATAAAGTACACATATACACCAAAAATTATATTACTTGTAATATATGACTTAAAAAAAGTCAAATTAGATGTCACCTTTCAACTGTGAGCAGGTTATATACATACTCTCTGGAGATTCTTTAAGGGAGCACTTGATCAAAAATGTGGAAGACGATTTACTTCACTAAGCCCTTACCTCAGAGTCTCATTTCTGTTTTTATCTTACCTGACCCCCTTCTAGTACTTCTGGAATGACACTGGGTGTGAACTCTGTGCCATCTCACCACTTGCCAGAGCAGGGCCTTTCACAAGCCACTCCTTTCACAGCCTCTGTTTTCTTTTCTTTTCTTTCTTTCTTTCTTTTTTTTTAAGATTTTTTATTTGGGCGCCTGGGTGGCTCAGTTGGTTAAGCGACTGCCTTCGGCTCAGGTCATGATCCTGGAGTCCCGGGATCGAGTCCCGCATCGGGCTCCCTGCTCGGCAGGGAGTCTGCTTCTCCCTCGGACCCTCCCCCCTCTCATGTGCTTGCTCTCTCTCATTCTCTCTCTCTCAAATAAATAAATAAAATCTTTAAAAAAAAAAAAAGATTTTTTATTTATTTGAGAGAGTGAGAGAGCAAGCAAAAGTGGGGGGTGCAGAGGGAGAGGGCGAAGCAGACTCCCCGCTGAGCAGGGAGCCCCATGTGGGGCTCGATCCCAGGACCCTGAGATCAGGACCTGAACCAAAGGCAGACGCTTAACCGACTGAGCCACCCAGGCGCCCCTGCCTCTATTTCCATCTGTAAGATAGGATAATATGCTCTGCATGCAGGGAGATAATTAGGGGGTGAATGTAAAATGGTAATCCTTAGCAGGTAGAAGGTGCAACCACTCTGCTGGCCACAGGCTGTATCCCCCCAGTCCACTTTCTCCTCCTCCCCTTGGAATCAGTATGTTCAGAAGTGCCAGGCTGGGGGCTGAGAGTGCAACTTAACAGGCTCTCTTACTCCAGATCCTATAGGCTCTCTCACTTTTTTGAACCCATATCTATCTGACTCCAGCTCCTATAGATTGTCTTACAGTTTCTGAAAGCATTGTCTGGCACAAAGGAATGTGTGTTCCCCAAACATCTGAGAATCCATTTAGGGACGGTTTAAGTTTTACCCATTTGGTCCATAATTCAAACCATAATTCTTTTGTCTAATGGAGACACAAGCTTGGAGAAGAGGGGAGGGGACAGATCAGGCATCAGGAAATGTTTCTCTGGTAATTACTCTGAGCCTCACAGTCCTGGGCTTGGTCATTGGAGATCAGAGAAGCGTACGCCCTGAGCCTGTTGTCCCTGGCTGGGACCATATTTGGAAGCCAATAGTTACTGCAGTGGCTCATGCTGGGGTGGGATCAGGGAAGGGTTCCAGGAGGCAGTCTTCTAAACTGGGCCCCGAAGGTTGAGCAGGAGTTTGCCGGACAGGAGAAAAGGCAAAGGGAGGAGGATGGGCACAGGCTGGATGAAATGTGGTCTGTGCTGGCACAAGGAGTCCACTGGGCAGCCAAGGAAGTGATGAGGGCAAAAGGGCAGGGGTTAGTGGCCAGCACACACAGGGCTTTCAAAGGAGAATGTCTGAGAAAAAGAACACTTGAAGGTGGAAACTTGAGTCCTTGGGGCTGGCCTACAGGGTCAGGTTAGCAGACAGAAACCTGGTATTTGGGGTAGAAAGGAAACACTGCTGGAAAGCTGTATGGCTTCAGATGTGACCAAGCCTTCCTTGATCTTAAGTAGAAGCCTGATCCAGTTCTGAGGAAACCACTGAGTGGGAAGAGAAAGGAATTCTCAAGTCCTAGACCCATAAGAAGGGATGGTTGTGGTGTTCACCAGCAGCATTTGGGATTAATTACCAAACTTGGCTGTTTAGTCAGAAAGCAGTTGATGCCCATGTCCAGGAGGGATGAAAAGCTTGAACTGGGAGATGTGTTAGGAGTTTGGCTCTGACAAAGTCATGCTTCCTCTCTGGAAGATGGAGATAACAACAGTGCCCCACTCAGGACAAATGAGAGGGTGTCTTGGAGAATATCTGGCACAAAGGAGGAGAAGCCACAACTGTTACTGGAACAAGGCAGTTCTAGCATATCCCAGAGGCAAGGCCCTGGCCAAGTTTGTGTTTCTAGGGGAAGTATCAATCTCTTCTGGACACTGCTGGCAGAGTGAGCTTTGTACTGCATAGATGTGATCCAGAATCTGCTCCTTAACTTTCTATGGTTCCCTACTGCCCTCTAGAGAAAGCCTAAATTCTTTTTTTTTTTTTTTTTAAGGTTTTTATTTATTTGACAGAGAGAGAGACAGGAGAGAGGGAACACAAGTAGGGGGAGTGGGAGAGGGAGAAGCAGGCTTCCCGCCGAGCATGGAGCCCGATGCGGGGCTCGATCCCAGGACCCTGGGATCATGACCTGAGCCAAAGGCAGTCGCTTAACCGACTGAGCCACCCAGGCGCCCCGAAAGCCTAAATTCTTTAACTTGAACAATAAGGCCCTGCATGATCAGGCACCCATGGCCTTTCCCATCCTCACCTGAGACCTGTTACTGCTTCCCTGACCGTCCCTGAGAACCCCCCCACCCCGAACTCCCAGCACCTTTAGCTTCTTAGTGCTCAGCTATCTAGCTTGTTTTCACTTATCTGCCTTCCTCACAAGGCTGTGAGTGGAGAACTCAATAAATATCTGCTGAATGAATGAATGAAAGGGGGGGCAGTTCTAAGAAAAAAGGGGTCACTGTACACTGGCCAAATGCCTTGACAAGTATCTATCTCAGCAGCGTAGGAATTATCAGTAACCATAATTCACGGATGAGGAAACTGAGGCTAAGGTAATCTCACTGCCTGACACTTAAGGTAATCTCACTGCCTGACACTTAAATTCCTGAGCATCCACGGGTGAGGCAGGCACTGTGCTGGGCACTCACAGATGGTATCTGTGTGCCAGCTAAGAGCAACAGATACAAGGCCAAGCACACCAGGTGACAGTTAAGGCCCTGAGACCTTGCAGAAGAGCTTAAACTTTTGGACTTCGGTTCTTCACAGGGCTGCTGAAGGGTAAAGGGACTAATGTGTGCCAAGTACCCAGCATGGTGTCCAGTATACAGCATAGACTTCACAAGTATTTGATTCTAATCTTTGTCTTATGGTTGGGAGACACAGGCCCAGAAAAGTTCCCTGAGCTAAGACGAGGAGGGTAGGACAGAGCCCTGTCCCTTCTTCCCTGACTTCAAGAGCCAGTGTCCTTGTGAGAATATGTGGTCCTGTGGGTCCCCTCAACCCAGAACTGACCCACAGGAGGTGCTTGGCCAGAACCTGCTAGATGCGGAGGCCCCAGAGGGGGGCTGTTGTAGTTGAGACCACTGCAGTCAAGTTCTACTTAAGTGGCAGGAAGAGACCCCTGATGTCACCCCAGGGAAGCCCAAGAGGTTTTACCTGGGGTTCCAGCCTCCCCAAGGCCCATCAGTATACCGTTCATCCCAGCTGCCTGTCCCCCTTTGGCCCCTACTTCTTTCTCTTGGGGGCTGGGACGTTGGAAAGAGGGTTTCCTGTAGGGCAGTGATGTCCAGAGGTCAGCTCTGGGAGTAACCATTATCCCAGCACGTCTTCATACCTTAGCACCTTTATTTAACTATCCTTTCTGGAGGCCTGGGGCTTCCTGAGGCAGGCATCTCATCCTTGTTTTCCCAGCACCCAGCGTATTGCCCAGAATGCAGGAAATGGTTGCCGAATGAAGCAATGAATTACATTTCAGGATTCATCAGGTGCTTAGTTAGTCTGTACAGGCCCCTAAAACTTACCTTTACCTTAGAGAAACCTCACGCCACCCTGTGCATTAGAAGCCACAGATGAGGAAACTGAGGCTTGGGGCTATTAAGTGACTGGCTCAAGGCCAAACAGGGGCAGCTCTGAGGCCCTCAGGATGGTCTGTGGGAAAGTAAAAGGTTGAGAGGAGCCTTGATGAATTGGGGCAATTGGCAGGGTGTAATTGTCAGTCAGAAATGCTTAACTCAAATTATTAGGTGTGAAGAAGGGAACAGTCAAAGCTTCCCCACTGAATTGCCCAGAAGGGGTTGGCAGGAGTTTCTCCTTAGCAGAACAAGGGCTGGTCCCTGTAGGGCGGGACCCTGGGGTGTAGACCCAGCTTTTCTCTGGCTGGTCCTAGTGCACAGAACACTGCCAACCTTACTTTGCACTTGGGAACCTTCAGAGTACCTCAGAGGCCCCCTGGGGTCATAGTTGGAGGGGGGGCATTACTCTGGGTCCAGGGGGGGAATCTACCCTTCAAGAAAGTCTGCTTGTTGTCTTGGCAGGGCCTGCATCCCAGCACTTACGGTGTGCTAAGCCGGTGTTTACTTGTGTGCCTCCATGGCTGGTCTGTGGGCCTTGGAGAGTAGGAGGTTAGGGGCATCCTGAGCTCCTAGCCTATCCGGACCAATCTCGGGGTGAAGGACGGGAAAGGCTGAAGGGTGGAGTTTAGGGATCCCCATGCCAATACCGTGTAGGGCAAGGCCAAAAGTGGCCTTTCTCCCAAGTGGGTTCACGGCTAACAGATAGAAGGGCTGCGGGTAAACACTCCACTGGGGCAATAATTATGCACATTTACTAAGCCCAGGGAGGAATGGTGGTCACGTGGCTCTCGAGGGCGGTGCCCTCAGCTTTGAGATGGAGTTAACTCTAATCACAGAAGGCTTTCTGGAGGAGGCGGGATTTTTATGGCGGTAGATCGTGGTTTTCTCTGAACAGCGAGGATGCCCTTAGCATTTTTGGTAACAGCTAGCTGCCGCGGTGAGCTTTTTGCCGGGGTACAGGCCCAGGGGGCGACGGAGTCAGACCGAATTGGGGGAAGGGCCTAGGGGGCCGGAGTCCCGGGGTGAGGCTGGGTTTGGGTTCCTTGACCTGTCCTTGCACCGCCTTTGATGATTGGACGCATCGCGGCCGCTCTAGGCCAGGGCTGTGGGGCCCGGGGCGCTGGGTGCAGGCCTCGAGGTCCAAGGCGCCCTGGGAGCAGACAGCACCCGGCCGAAGATTAGGCGGTTAGACCTTGCTGGGCCAGCCCGGCGGTCCGCCCTCTCAACGCAGTTCCGCCGGGGTCCCGAAGCCCGGCTCGCAGGGGCGAGGCGCGCGCTCCCGGGGGATCAGGGCTGCGGAGCCGGCGGCCTGCGCTGGGCGGCTGTGGCACGAGAGGGCCATCTGCCTGGGTGCGGAGAACTGCAGCGTCCGCGGTGCGAGGCGCGGCCCCTCCGGGCCCCCAGCCCGCGTCCCCTGCCCCGCGCGCACACACCTACTGACGCCCGCCCGCGCCCGCGGCCCGAGTCCCGGTGCCAGGCCCAGACCCAGACTAGGCGCGGGAGGCGGTGCAGGGATTAGTGGACCCCTCCCCCCAGCGCGCCCCTCGCCCCGCCCGAGGCAGCGAGGACCCCTGGGCCCGGGGGTGGTGAGGGAGCTTCGTCCCGGCGGTGCCCGGGCTGGGGACACGGCCTCACAGGGCGGGGGCCGCACGGCGGCAGGCCGAGGTGCGGGCGCGCTGTCAGGCTGCTGCCCGGCTCCGGTGCGGGGGGTGGGCTCAGCGCGGGGGTCGCCTGGCCTCATTCCCCGGCCGAGGGCACGGCCGGGCAAGCAGTGCCCGGGCGGGTAACCCGACCCGACCCGGCTCCCGGTCGCCGCTCACCCCGCAAGGCCGGGCAGGGGGAGGGAGAGAAATGGGGGGGAGGGGGAAGGGAAAGGGTGGTGGGTGAGGGGCTGTGGGGACCGCAGGGCCGAGTCTCCGGCCTGTCTGCGCTGCTCTAGGGCGGCTGCCTGTGTTGCCCGGGACGAGCCAGCCCCCTGCCTCGCGGGCGTCGGGCCTGCGGCAGGAGGGAGCCCTGAGGCTGCACAAGCTTGGCTCGGGGAGGCAGACCCGAGCTGCTGCCTCCATTTTGTTTCCTGCTCAGCTTGGTCTGTGGTGGTGGTGGTGTGGGTTTGGGGTGCGGCCGGGCAGGGGGTTCACCTGCGGCCGCGCCTGCTCGGGGCCTGAGGCCTCGAAGACCCCAGCCCAAGCCCCCAGGTGAGCCCCGCGGTAGGAGGGGGGGTTGCCTTGGCCTCGGGCCGAGCCGAGCGGGCTGAGGGCAGGTGCCCAGTGGATGGGGAGCCGGGCTGTAACCTAAGATGGAGGTCGGGACTGACGCGGGCCCGAGCGGGGCTGGCGGGGCGGTCGGACAGGCCTCAGCCGGGCCAGGTGCCGCCGGGGTTGGGGCTCGAGTTGGGTAGGGTGCAGGAGCCGTGTGCAGCTCGGGGCCGGCGCAGCGCCCCGAGGTAGGTGAGGGGATCTGAGTGCCACCCACGACGCCCGCAGGCCCAGACACTCCGGGGAGGCGCGCGAGGCCCCTGGGGAGCCTGCCTCAGGCCCCGCCCGGGCAGTCGGGCCGGCCCGTAGGCCCGGGCCGCGAGCGGGCGCGCAAGGGGAGGGGAGGGGGCGGCAGCGGCGGCTCCGCTGATTGGGCGGCGCGCTCGCGAGCCCGACTTCACCCGCCCTGAACCCCGAAGAGTGAGGCGAGGGAGCGCGCGCGCGGTGGGGGAAGGGGTGCGCGCGCACTCGGTGCCCCAGCCGCACGCGGGTCGGCGCGAGGCGCTGGGTCGCACGCGCCGCCGCGGGGGCGCGCGCGGTGGGGGTGTGAGGAGGAGGAGGCGGCGGCGGAATAGGCCGGGGCAGGTCGCGCTCGCTGCCTTCTCCCCTGAAGAGAGACGCGGGGGGAGGGGGGTGCGGCGAGCGGCTCCGCTCTCTCCCCAAGGCTCCGCTCGCGCCCCAGTGTAATGAGGGTCACCCCCTCCCCCCAGCCGGCCCGGGAGGGGGCGCGGGGCACGGTAACTAGTGCGCTGGGGCGGGTGGCGGGCAGGCGCGAGGAGGAGGGAGGAGGTGGCCGGGCGGGGAAGATGGTGGTGGCCGTGAGGTGAGGGGCGCGGGGGAGGGCCGGGTGCGGCGCGGTGTTGGTGGCCCGCGGCGTTGTAGCCGCGGGCCCCCTCCCCCTCCATCACTACCAGCCGGGCTCAGGCCTAGCCGGCCCGGCCGCCGCGAACTTCCTCCCGGCGCGGCCCTTGCCCCGCCGGCCTCCCGCGCGCACCACGGCCTCCGCCTCCCCTCAGGTAGCCGGCTGGTGGGCGCGGGGCCGGCTGCCCTCCTGCAGCAAACTTTGCTTGCTGCTTAATATTGATGAGTGCGATCGGCTCGGCCAGGAGGTGCTGCCGCGGCTGCGGGAAGGAGCGCGGCCCGGGCAGGCGGCGGCGGCGTCGGCAGCAGCCATGTTTGTCAAGCTGTAGCAGCTGCTGCTGCCCTGACTCGGCTTCACCGGCTGCCTCCGTTTCTCTCCCCCTGCCGCGTCCCGGCCTCTGGGCCCTGCAGCCGTGGACTGAGCAGTCCTGCAGTCTGGAAGGCGAGGTTCGGGGTGCACCCGCTTCGGCCGACTCGCCTGCGGCCTGGGCACGGCCGCTGCAAGGGCTTCAGCGCCGGCTGGGCGCAGGGTGCAGCGCTATTGTGACCGCTGCGCCCGAGCGAGCCAGGAAGGAGGGGGGGTAACCTTTTTGTGCAGCGTCCGGGAGCCCCCCTCGAGCCCTACAGCCCCCCTCCCTTTTGGAGATCCGGCCGCTGGACACCCCCCACCCCCAGCGGGGGATGGGGAGGACGATTCCTGTTTGAGATTTAGGAATTTCTACTGCCAAAGGGATTTTAATTTTAGTTCAGCCCAACTGTCCACCAGTCTGCAGTGCAGGAAAAAGGGACGGGCTGTTTGCATGTGGCAAGATCTGCCCAGCTCCGGGAAGATGGAGTTTGCGGAGGCTCACCGAGGCCATTTTTCCATCGTCAGCTGGGGAACTTTTTCCGCCCATGGAAGTGCAGCAGAAAGGCATCGAGGCCACTAGGCCTTGAGAATTGGCTGCCATTTTGAAGATAAGAGTCAAATGGCCTATAAACTCCGATTAATTGCTGTTTTTGGATTCCAGGTTGATGCTGGCCCAGGATGGATCAGACCTGTGAAGTATCTAGAAGAAATTGTCTGCTGCCCTTTTCCAATCCAGTGAATTTAGATGCCCCTGAAGACAAGGACAGCCCTTTCGGTAATGGTCAATCCAATTTTTCTGAGCCACTTAATGGGTGTACTATGCAGTTATCGACTGCCAGTGGAACATCCCAAAATGCTTATGGACAAGATTCTCCATCTTGTTACATTCCACTGCGGAGACTACAGGATTTGGCCTCCATGATCAATGTAGAGTATTTAAATGGGTCTGCTGATGGATCAGAATCCTTTCAAGACCCTGAAAAAAGTGATTCAAGAGCTCAGTCGCCAGTTGTTTGCACTTCTTTGAGTCCTGGTGGTCCAACAGCACTTGCTATGAAACAGGAACCCTCTTGTAATAACTCCCCTGAACTCCAGGTAAAAGTAACAAAGACTATCAAGAATGGCTTTCTGCACTTTGAGAATTTTACTTGTGTGGACGATGCAGATGTAGATTCTGAAATGGACCCAGAACAGCCAGTCACAGAGGATGAGAGTATAGAGGAGATCTTTGAGGAAACTCAGACCAATGCCACCTGCAATTATGAGCCTAAATCAGAGAATGGTGTAGACGTGGCCATGGGAAATGAACAAGACAGCACACCAGAGAGTAGACACGGTGCAGTCAAATCGCCATTCTTGCCATTAGCTCCTCAAACTGAAACACAGAAAAATAAGCAAAGAAATGAAGTGGACGGCAGCAATGAAAAAGCAGCCCTTCTCCCAGCCCCCTTTTCACTAGGAGATACAAACGTTACCATAGAAGAGCAATTAAACTCAATAAATTTATCTTTTCAGGATGATCCAGACTCCAGTACCAGTACATTAGGAAACATGCTAGAATTACCTGGAACTTCATCATCATCTACTTCACAGGAATTGCCATTTGTAAGCAGTTTTTGGTACAACTTAAATATATACATAAATGTATATATACAGGCAACTTAAAGAGAAACATAACTAATTGGTTTTTGGTTGCTTATCAGTTCATGGCTGAGAGCCTATTGCTAATGATAGGCTTTTTGGGGAAATTTTACTTTGATTTTTAAATTTATCTCTGTTGTATGAGTTTGGTTCTTTTCAGGTTTTTTCCCAATTAACTTTCCATTGAGGACTGGCTAAGAGTTAGAACTTTAAGGGCATTTGATTGAGTTCAGATTTTATTTTTCAAATGGAGGTATACATTTGTTTAGATTTTTTTTTTCATTTTTAAATGCTTTGGCTTGCTGGTATCATGAGTACAGGTGGACCAATTAATTTCCTGGAGTCCTTTTTTTTTAGTTGATGGGGTGACTCTTGCTTCAGTTTGGAGTGCATTTGGGTACAAATTGAAAGTAGCTAAGATGAGAAGACCTTCTTGGACATCAGTCAAAATTTAAATTAGGCCAGTTTTTCTGAACTACCTGTTGTGAAGGTATAGCATCCTATGCTTTAGATAAATGTCACCATCAGAGTAGGCTCTCGAGCCTTTTCTAGTTTTTAGTTTTAAAGTTTATGTATGTATACATGTGTGGTATGTGTACGTGTATAGAAATAGAAGAAAATCTAATTTGAGTTCTTCAGTAGTGCTGTGTACTGTTGTTAAAGAGTTGTAAATGATGAAGTTCCTTTTTATTCGATCTTTTGCAGAATTTCTTGATCAGTTAGCATAATGATCAGTTGACTTCTTTTAGTCTCTGTTTCATCACCTTTAAAATCAAACTTCTTGGTTGTTAAAAAAATACCCTTCAGCTTTAAATACTTGATTCTAATTTTGTTTCTGTTCAGATGTATTGTTAGGTCATCTGTAGTGTCACCACAGAAGATCTCCCCACCCCATGATGACTCTGAATCTTTAAGGTTTTAATCAGAAAAAATTTTATGTGGTGATCGTTTTGAGTGCATTAAACATTCAAGGCTATCAATAGCCTTGATGTTCTTTAAAGCCACAGAGAATGTGGGTGTGTCGCTTTTGTTTGTTGATTTATATATGAAATATTCTTTAGTACTCCTTGGTTTCTTAACTTGGCAGTTGCAGATTTTAAAAATTTGTTTTGGTGGTTACCTTGAGTCTGTATTGTCCTAAGTATTTTTTAGGGTGGCTAGGCTGTGTTGGCAGCCTCTTGGCAGCTTAGACAAACCCCTTTTCTTGGGTTCACACTGAAGTTATTTTACGTGTATAGTTTTTTGCCTTTGTATTTACATAGAACCCTAGGTCTAACAGTGGAGATAGATAATCCTCTAGAAGCATATATATAGAAATATAAATCTGTTTGTTTCTCATCAAAAGAGATGTCAGTGGAGTATTGGCTCTGTTATAAAGAATTGAAAATATTGGAGCCTATGGACAGTATGTTAGGTATCTAAACTGGGAGTTAGAAAACTTGTATAAATAGAATTTTTTTTTTCTGGCAGAAAGTCTAAATTTGCTTAAAGACTTTATGGGCTTGAAGAGGCAAGTAACCTGTTTATTTTAGGCCTCTGGGTTAAGATTGTGGGTGCAATCTATAGCTTTGATTTTTGCCTTTGATATTTTTTTTTTAAATTTTTTTTTGAAGATTTTTTATTTATTTATTTGACAGAGAGAGACACAGCGAGAGAGGGAACACAAGCGGGGGGAGTGGGAGAAGGAGAAGCAGACTTCCCGTGGAGCAGGGAGCCCGATGCGGGGCTCGATCCCAGGACCCTGGGATCATGACCTGAGCCGAAGGCAGATGCTCAACGACTGAGCCACCCAGGCGCCCCGCCTTTGATATTTTTTAACTGAAGATTTGAAAAAGTTAAATCAGTCTGAGAATGCAAATTCAGTTGAACAATATAGCTTGGGAAAGGTGTAATTAAAAGTAATTCTATATGATCACACACTATTAATACAGACCACAGTTGATACATGAGGTATAGAGCACTTACTCTGCATTAGATTCTATGCTCAGGGCGGGAAATTTTACTTTTTTATGATTTATTTTTTTGAGAGAGAGAGAGCATGAGCGAGCACAAGTGAGCGCACGAGTAGAGGCGCAGAGAGGCGGAGGGAGAGGGAGAGAAATCCCAAGCAGACTCAGCACTGAGCAATGGAGCCCAATGCGCGGCTTGATCTCAGGACCTGAGATATGACCTGAGCCGAAACCAAGAGTTGGTTTCTCAACTGACTGAGCCACCCAGGCTCCTCAGGGCTGGAAATTTTAGAAAATCATTAGCAAATGCTATTTGTCTTTTTGTTCTGTGATATTACGATAGAATCAGATTCTCTTATTATGTGACAGTAAGAGTAGTTCTTAGGATTATATACTCCCTGTCTAGAATTAGAGAAAGACACATGATTCAAGATCATATTGTCTGTTGTCTTGTATATCTAGCTATAAGCAGACTGTTTGCGTCCTGTCATAAATAAGCAGCCTCATCAGTTTATCCTTACGTGCTTTTTTTTTTAAGATTTTATTTATTTATTTGAGAGAGAGAGAGCACAAGTAGGAGGGGAGGGGCAGAGGGAGAAGCAGACTCCCCGCTGACCAGGAACCCTGACGCTGGTCTCTATGCCAGGACCCCAGGATCATGTCCTGAGCCGAAGACAGACACTTAACCACCTGAGCCACTCAGGCTCCTGCCTTATATGCTTTTAAGTTATTTTGTTTGAATGTAATGATGTGAAATGATTGTCATAGTCAGTAGTCCTGACTTGATGCTTTTATATTTAATTGGGTTGGCACCTTCTAATTCTTGCCACTGAACATATATAGTGTACAGTGTTTTATAATATATAGGTGCTTAATAAAATATTGAAGGAAGGTTGGTCTCAGAGCTACAAGTTTAAACAGGCAGTAACTTACAGCTTATTAAGTGCTTTGGTCTGTGTTGTCTCATTGGGTCTTCATAGCCTTGTAGTAAAAAGAGATGTCATAAATGACATAGGTCTTCTTCAAGGCACTTGAGATTATTAGAGACAAGACTAAAACCCTTGAAATCAGAATTATCTCAGTACTCTTGGTTTTCTGTAGGGACTTCTGATTGTCTGACACTCTTGGCTGGGCCTGGTTTACTCATTAGGCTGATTTGTAGCAGTTATTTGTTTTATACTCTTCCCTTACTTACATATTTTATGGAGATTTTATACTATGGTGGTATCCATGAATTTAGGGATTGTCAAAACTTTTAGGATGTAGGTAGCTCAGGCTCGTCTGATGTACATATTATACTCTTTATTTAAAGAAGATCACTGAAAATGAATCCACTTACAATGGGGGCAAAAATTTCATAATAAGGAGAAAAGGGTTTACTTAGGATTTTATTTTATTTATTTTTTTAAAGATTTTATTTATTTGACAGAGAAAGACACAGCAAGAGAGGGAACACAAGCAGGGGCAGTGGGAGAGGGAGAAGCAGGCTTCCTGCAGAGCAGGGAGCCAGACACGGCTCGATCCCAGGACCCTGGGATCATGACTTGAGCTGAAGGCAGACGCCCAGTGACTAAGCCACCCAGGCGCCCCCAGCTTTGCTTTTCATTTTCAGGATTGCTCCTGTCCTATTATTGTCCATTGTCATTTGTTTACTGGTTGTCATTTGTTTACATCTAGGTACTCAACCTAGATCATCCTTTCCTTGCCTATAATCAGAGTGGTTTTTCTTTATTTACATTGATTTTAAGAGACACAGCATCTTGGGGCACCTGGGTGACTCAGCCGGTTAAGCGTCTGCCTTTGGCTCGGGTTGTGGTCCCGGGGTCTTGGGATCGAGCCCCGCATCAGGCTCCCTGATCAGTGGGGAGCCTGCTTCTCCCTCTCCCTCTGCCTGCTGCTCCCCCTGCTTGTATTGCTCTTTCTCTCTCTGTCTAATAAATAAATAAAATCTTTAAAAAAAAAAGAAACAGCATCTTTTCACCAGATTTGTTTGCGGTTTTAATTGTAATTGGCAGTATAATATTAGTTCTTTCATTAGGTAGAGATAGACACTATATTGTCCATAGGAAGATGTTTCAGTGGAGACTTTTTTTATTTTTTACTTTTTAAAAGATTTTATTTATTTGAAAGAGAGTGAGAGCACAAGCAGGGGGCAGAGGGAGAGAGAGAAGTAGGCTCCCTGCTGAGCAGGGAGCCCGAGTCAGGGCTCGATTCCAGGACCCCAGGGATCATGACCTGAGCTGAAGGCAGATGCTTAACCGACTGAGCCACCCAGGCTCCCCTGAAGACTTTTTAAAAAAAGATTTATTTGTTATAGAGAGATCACACACCTGCTGGGGTGGCGGGTGGGGGGAGGGACAGAGGGAGAGAGAGAGAATCTCGAGTACACTCCCCACTGTGCTTGGAGGAGCCATGACTAATGGCTGGATCTCATGACCCTGAGATCATGACCTGAGCTGATACCAAGAGTGGGATGCCTCTGAATGGAGACTTTTTTGCTATTTAAAAATAGATATTTTGGGGGCACCTGGGTGCCTCAGTCAGTTAAGTGTCTGCCTTCGGCTCAGGTCCTGGGATCGAGCCCCGCCGTCGGGCTCCCTGCGCAGGGGAGAGCCTGCTTCTTCCTCTCCTCCCCACTCATGCTTTCTCTCACTATCTCTGTCTCTCTCAAATGAATAAATAAAATCTTTAAAAATATATAAAAATAGGTATTTTGGTGTTTTAACAATCCCATACAATCTTGGGGATTCATAAAATACTAAAAAATCACCCCCGGTACTGAGTTCTGTGCTGTGGATGATTAAGTGGTTAAAGAGTTGAGTGGAGAGATGAGTGAAACCTAGAGTAGTCAAGCTTCAAGGAAGAAGTGGAACTTGAATTGGTCTTGGTTGGGTTTGGCTAGGTTTAGAAAGGTACTTTGGATGTGGAGAATTAAGTGAATGTAGTACTGGGGCGCCTGGGTGGCTCAGTTGGTTAAGCGACTGCCTTCGGCTTGGGTCATGACCCTGGAGTCCCAGGATCGAGTCCTACATCTGGATCCCTGCTCAGCAGGGAGTCTCCTTCTCCCTCTGACCCTCCCCCCTCTCATGCTCTCTCTCTCTCAAATAAATAAATAAAATCTTTAAAAAAAAAATAAATGAACATAGTATTTTCAGGGGGTATTTGTTGGGGATTGGTAGAGTAGCATGGGTGTAGTCAGGTAATAGGGCCTAGAAATCTGGACTGTGGCATTTGGTGTTGAAGGGATTAAGATTGGGAGCCAGCAAGAGATTTTAGCTGAGAAATGATACGATGAAATTTGTGTTTGGGAAACTTAGACTGGGGAAGAATAGAAGCAACATTAGGATGTAGGAGTCTGTTGCAATAGTAATTAAAACTTAGACTTGGGCTGAGTCAGTAGTAGAAAGAAAGGGGGGGATAGTCCAAAAGATTATTTCAGAGGAGGGAATTGGGCAATCCTTCTGGGCTGCCTGGTTTGGAGGCAAAATTGGAGTCTGGATTTGAGGAAAAGAGAGGTGAGTGCAGATGATACCTAAGGCTTTTGTTGGTTCCCGAGATAATGATTCCTCAGGGATTCTCTTCTCTGTTCTCATTGCAGCAATTCTCTACTCTCTCCTTTCCTGTCTCAGAAGAAAATAGATCCTATCTCCATGCCTCTCAGGTTCTACTGTTTGACTCCCTCCTTGGTGGAGGACCTTATGTTACTCATTATTCTTTCCTCTTTTCCTCTGGAGTCTTTATTCTCTACCTTTCTAATATATCGCTGTTTCTGCCTAAAAATGGGATGACATCTTCCTATTCTAAAGGAATCTTTGTGTATCCTATAATTCCTCCAGGGATATTTCCCCTTTATGGTGAATTTCTTTTTTTTTTTTTAAAGATTTAATTTATTTATTTGACAGAGAGACACAGCGAGAGAGGGAACACAAGCAGGGGGAGTGGGAGAGGGAGAAGCAGGCTTCCCGCAGAGCAGGGAGCCCGATGTAGGGCTTGATCCCAGGACCCTGGGATCATGACCTGAGCCGAAGGCAGACGCTTAACGACTGAGCCACCCAGGCGCCCCATGGTGAATTTCTTTAAAGAGTTATCTACTTTGTTTACTTCTCCTTAATGCTCTGTGGATTGGCTTTTTTATATCCTCCTGTCTGCTGCAACTGTTCTTTTATAAGTCACAGATGACACTTCAATACTATGTTAGATTTGCAGCATTTGACTACCACTCTTTTTTTTTTAAAAGATTTTATTTATTTATTTGAGAGAGAGAGAGCACATGAGAGTGGGGAGGGTCAGAGGGAGAAGCAGGCTCCCTGCTCAGCAGGGACTCGATCCCAGGACTCCAGGATCATGACCTGAGCCGAAGGCAGTCGCTTAACCAACTGAGCCACCCAGGCACCCACTCCACTCCTTTTTTTTAAGTTTTTTTATTATTATTTATTTATTTGAGAGAGAGAGATTGAGCATGAGAGAGGGGAGGGTCAGAGGGAGAAGCAGGCTCCCCGCTGAGCAGGGAGCTCGATGCGGGACTCGATCCTGAGACTCCAGGATCATGACCTGAGCCAAAGGCAGCCACTTAACCAACTGAGCCACCCAGGCGCCCCTGACTACCACTCCTTTAAACAGTCCTTTGACTGCTTGCTCTCTTTTCTTCCTCTTTCATTTTGTGCAGTCTCATCCACTTTCATGGATTCACTTTACTGCTACTCTGCTGTGTGAAAATGCTCTTGACCTGACTTTTGATCTTCAAACCAAGAAATTCTAGTCACTAACCCACCTTCTATCAAATCATATTCACTTTTGAACCTATCCCTTATATTGCCAAACATGCATTTTCTTCTGTGTTAATGATGGCATCATCCTCCTGTTCATTTCAAGGGTGGAAACCTTGGAGTAACTTACTCATTTATGTGATCAAACCACATATGAGTGCTTCCTCTGTGCCAGGCACTGATAGTATTAAAAAAAAAAAATAGTCTGTGTTTTTAGGGAACTTTACTGTTTAAGGAAGACAAATGTAAACAATGACAGTAGAGAATACTAAGTGGTCTAATAGCAGAGTAGCAATAAAGTGAATCCATGCAAGTGGATGAGACGGCAGAAAATGAAAGAGGAAGAAAAGAGCAAGCAGTCGAAGGACTGTTTAAAGGAGTGGTAGTCAGGGGCTCCTGGGTGGCTCGGTCAGTTAAGCAGCTGCCTTTGGCTCAGGTCATGATCCTGGAGTCCCGGGATTGAGTCCCTCATTGGGCTCCCTGCTCAGTGGGGAGCCTGCTTCCCCCTCTGACTGTCCCCCCTCTCATGCTCAATCTCTCTCTCATTCTTTCTCTCAAATAAATAAATAATTAAAAAAAAAGGAGTGGTAGTCAAATGCTGCAAATCTAATATAGTATTGAAGTGTCATCTGTGACTTATAAAAGAATAGTTGCAGCAGACGGGAGGATATACAGTACTGTGGCATGTCTGGAGTAATCAGGAAGAACTTCACAGAGGGGTTATGTATAATTGAGCAGATATATGCCAGTAAGTAAGAAGGAATAGCATATGCAAGTGCCAAGAAATTCTTTGATAGAAATCTGGGGAGGAGTGGGCTTGTCAGGAGGCAAAGTATAAAGATAGGCCTTGTATGCCATCCTTAAAGTCAACTTTTTTTAAAGTTTTTTTTTTTTAAGTTTTTTTAAAGATTTATTTATTGGAGAGAGAGAGTGTGTGTGCATGTGTGTGGGGAGGGGCAGAGGGAGAGGGACAAGCAGACTCCCTGCTGAACAGGGAGCCTGACCCGGGGCTTGATCCCAGAACTCTGAGATCATGACCTGAGCTGAAGTCAGGCACTTGACTGACTGAGGCACCTAGGTGCCCCTTTTTTAAAATTAAGTTTAAATTTAAGTGGTCTCTACACCCAACGTGGGACTTGACCTCACGACTGCAAGATCTAGGGTCGATTGCTCTTCCGACTAAGCCTGCCAGGAGCCCATAGAAATCATGCGATTTCTAATTTATACAAATTCTCCAGTCTTTTTCATTCTTCATTTCCATTCTACTACGAGGCTTTTATCACTTGCCTTCATATAGTTTTTCTTTCCAGTCTCTCTTACCCAAAATTACCCCTGACTTCCAAAATGAGAAATAGTAGGTCCCTGGTTAAAGCTTTACCTTCAATGAATGCCTCACTTTTTTCCCTATTTGCCTAACAAATAAAGCCCATACTTAGTGCCTCTTTTGGTAGGACCCTTTCCTGACCTCCTGAAATCTCATATGCTATACCCAAGGTGTTCTGGGTTCAGCCAAACTGCCCTATTAGTGGTGGTTTGCTTCACACTCAGCCCTGGCTCATGCCTTTATCCTCCTGGTCTGATTCATCTTTACATATTAACAGTATGTAACATGGTGCCTTCTTTGTAGTGACTGAGTCAAAGAAAGAGTGGATGGTACAGTGGTACAAGTTGGGAGGGGAGTAAATTTTAGGTAGGAAGGTGATGAGTGGACTGTCAGCTCTCATCCTCCATGTACCAAATTTCAAAACTTCAGAGGTTTTTTTTGTCTTCTTTTTTTTTTTTGCTTTATCTCCTCATGCGCTCAATTTCTAAGGCCTTTGAATTTGAGCTCCCTAATATCTGAAGCATTCATTTTTTCCTCACCATTCTTACTTTCGGCCTTTTAATTGTGGATATTAAATCATAATGGTTTTAAATTGAACAAATCTCTGAGTGTGTATTGTGCTTCCTGTTTAGTTGGAGAAGTCCCTTTTGTCTCTCTGAGGCCCAGTTCCTAATCTCCAAACTGGGGCTAGTACCTTACAGGGTTATTTGAGAGTGTGCAACAAGATACTTTATGTGAAGCAGCTTGATGGTGTTAGTTCTGAAGTAGGTGCTCAGTAAATGATGCCTATTATTTTATGCCACGAACCTAACACGTATTTGGAAGAGTTAGTCATGAATTTTGAGAAACACATCTCTGCATTTTTGCTTTTTTTCTCTATTCTTCCAAACACTTCTGCTTTAACTTGCTAAATTAAGGACATTAACTACCATTGACAGTTTCTGTTTCTGTTTAATAATCAGGAGAATTTTATCCATTTTTGCTTGGTCATCAGAATTTAATTTGCAGTAGGATCAGGATCTTTCTGTACTCTACCTATTAAGTGGTATAACTTTATTATGTTGTTGCATTTTCCTGGTTGTCTTTTGTCATTGCTGTGTATATAAATGTTCCATCTCTATCCTCTGGTTTTCATGGGAACCCATTGAAAGAAGATCCCATCTCTTTGGTGGGGGGTTTGATTTTCATTGAATGATTGTTTCTTAAACTTTTTTAATAATCTGAAGTGTAGCCTTTTGAAGAAAGGGCTATAATTCTTTTTAGTTAGAAAAGTAACAAATAGGGACATGTGTGTGGCTTGGTTAAACGTCTGACTCCTTTTTTTTTTTTTTTTTAAAGATTTATTTGACAGAGAGAGACACAGTGAGAGAAGGAATACGAGCAGGGGGAGTGGGAGAGGGAGAAGCAGGCTTCCCGTGGAGCAGGGAGCCCCATGGGGGGCTCCATCCCAGGACCCTGGGACCATGACCTGAGCCGAAGGCAGACGCTCAACGACTGAGCCACCCAGGCACCCCTAAACATATGACTCTTGATCTTAGTTCAGGTCTTGATCTCAGGGTCCTGAGTTCAGGCCCCCTGTTGGACTCCACACTGGGTGTGGAGCCTACTTAAAAAAAAAAAAAAGGAAAAGAAAGGTAATAAGGTATCATGGTAAAAAAAAATCAAACTTAAAAATGGAATGTAGGGGCGCCTGGGTGGCTCAGTCATTAAGTGTCTGCCTTCGGCTCAGGTCATGATCCCAGGGTCCTGGGATCGAGCCCCGCATTGGGCTCCCTGCTCAGCGGGAAGCCTGCTTCTCCCTCTCCCACTGCCCCTGCTTGTGTTCCCTCTCTTGCTGTGTCTCTCTCTGTCAAATAAATAAATAAAATCTTTAAAAAAAAAAAATGGAATGTAAACGTCTCTTTGTATCACCCCTCATATTTCATTTGCACTCTTGATATTCTGTTAGGATTTTCTTTATATATGTACATTTTTTTTATATTTTGGTAATGTAAGTGGTCTGAATATTATTCAATACCTTCGTTAATATGTTAAGGACATATCTCATATGAGCATGTAGATAAATTTCCACTCTCTTTTATTATTGAAATTTTTACTGAGATAAATGTAGATTAAGAGTTTTAAGAAATACAGAGCGATCTCTTATACATTTTGCCTGGCTTTGCAATGCTGATGTTTTGTGAAGATGTCTAATATTAAAACCAGGATATTATGTTGATGTAATCCACCAGTCTTGTTCAGGTATCCCCAGCTTTTGTTTTTCGTGTTTTTTTTTTACCCCCAAAAGAAAATTCTGTATTGCTAAAAAGATAGGTTCCAGATATCTTCAGTTTTACCTGTACTCATTTTGTGTAGTGCATAATTTATACAGCGTATATATTAAGTTCCCTACATTTTTCTCACCTGTATAGGTTCGTATATGTACCACCACAGTCAAGATAACTGAATAGTTGCAACACCACAGGATCTCTCCTGTGGCCCTTTTATGTCATATCCATCTTCTTTCTTGAAACTCCTTTTCCAGCCTTGGCTAACTACTAAATCTGTCTAAAATTTTGTTATTTCAAAAATGTTACATAACTGGTATCATACAGTATATAGTTTTTTGGGATTGGGTTTTTTTCACTTACAGATGTAAGTCCCTGGAGGTTCATTCAGTTTATTAAGTGTATGTATTTTATTCCTTTTTATTACTAAGTAGGATTCCACAGAATGTATATACCACAGTTTAACCATGCACCTGTTAGACATCTGGCCTTATTCTAGCTTTTGGCTATTAGAAGTGAAAGTGGTATGAACATTTGTATACAGGTTTTTGTGTAAACAGAAGTTTTCATTTCTCTGGGATAAATGCCCAAGAGTTATAATTGCTGAATCGTATGGTAGTGACATGTTTAGTATTATAAGAAGCTGCCAAGCTGATTTCTAGAGTGACTGTGTCATTTACATTCTCACCAGCACTCTGCATCATTGCTATCATTTGGTGTTGTCATTATTTTTTTTCTTTTGGTTTTTTAAGATTTAAAAAAAAATTTTTTTTTATGTTTTTAATATATTTTTTCTATTTATTTATTTATTTATTTGATGTAGTGTTCCATGATTCATTGTTTGAGTATAACACCCAGTGTTTTTTAAGATTTTTATTTTTAAAAATCTCCTGAGGGGCTTGAACTTAAAACCACAGATCAAGAGTCACATGTTCTACCAACTGAGCCAACCAGGCACCCGTTTTTTCTTTTTCTCATTCATTCCTTCATTTATTTCCATTGTAATTAATGTACTGTGTTGTATAGTTTCAGGGGTACAATATAATGATTTAGCAAATTTTTTTTTTTTTTTTTAAGATTTTATTTCAAGAGAGAGCATGCACAGGAGCGGGGTGGGGCAGGGGCAGAAGGAGGAGGAGAGAGAATCTCAGGCAGACTCCATACTGAGTGCAGAGCCCTAGGCAGGCTCCATCCAGCCATCATGAGATCATGACTGGAGCTGAAATCAAGAGTCTGACTATTAACCGATTGAGCCACCCAAGTGCCTAATGATTCAACAGTTCCATACATTAGTGCTCATCATGATAAGTGTACTCTTAATCTCCTTAATCCATTTCATCCCTCCCTCCCCCCAATATCCCTTCTGGTAACCATCAGTTCTATTTAAGAGCCTAGTCTTCTGTCTCTTCTTTCCTTTGTTATGTTGTTTCTTAAATTCCAGGGATGCCTGGGTTGCTCAGTCAGTTAAGCGTCTGAGTATTGATTTTGTTTTTTTTTGTTTTTTGGGTTTTTTTTAAAGATTTTATTTATTTGACAGAGAGAGAGCAGGAGAGCACAAGCAGGGGGAGCGGCAGAGGGAGAGGGAGAGGGAGAAGCAGCCTCGCCACTGAGCAGAGAGAGCCCGATGCAGGGCTCGATCCCAGGACCCTGGGATCATGACCTGAGCCGAAGGCAGACACTTAAACGACTGAGGCACCCAGGTGCCCCTGAGTCTTGATTTTGGCTCAGGTCATGATCTTGGGGTTGTGAGATCAAGCCCTGCATTGGGCTTGAGCTGGGAGTGGAGCCTGCTTAAGATTTTCTCCCTCTCTCTCTGCCCCTCCTCACCCCCTGCTTGCTTGCACATGCGTGCTCTCTCTCACTCTAAAAAAAACACACACACACACACAAACCCATGATTAGAAATCATAGGGTATTTGTCTTTCTTTGACTTATTTCACTTAGCATTATACCCTCTAGATCCATCTGTGTTGTTGCAAATGGCAAAATCTCATTCTTTTTTTAAGACTAATATTCCATTGTATATATCTACACCACACCTTTTTTATCCATTCATAAGTCAGTGGACATTTGGGTTGCTTCCATATCTTGGCTATTGCAGATATTGTTGCAGTAAACATAGGGGTGCATATATCTTTTTGAATTAGTGTTTTCATATTCTTTGGGTAAATACCCAGTAGTAGAAGTACTGTATCATCTGGTAATTATATTTTTAATTTTTTTGAAGAACCTCCATACTGTTTCCCACAGTGGCTGTACCAGTTTACATTCCACCAACAATGCATGAGGGTTCCTTTTTCAACACATCTTTACCAACACTTTTTCTTGTGTTTTTGGTTTTAGCCATCTGACAGGTGTGAGGTGATGTCTCATTGTGGTTTTGATTTGCATTTGTGTCGTCACTATTTTTATTTCAGCCATTTTGATAGTTATGTAATATCTCATTATGGTTTTAATTGGCATTTTCCTGATAGCTAATGATGTTGAACATCTTTTTGTGTGCTTATTTGCCATCTGTATATCCTCTGGTGAAATATGTTCATCTCTTGCCCATTTTCTAATTGGATTGTTTGATTTTTTTTTTTTAAACTTGAGTTTTGAGAGTTTCTTGCTAGATGATCTACATTCTTTGTAATGGTTATATACAAACCATAATTTTTAAGCACTGCTTCCACTTTTAGATAATTTATGAGAGAACCAACAAAGCCATACATACTTGTGGTTTCCCTTTTATAAATTGAAACAGATTTTAGGGTTGCTTTTATTAGGCAAAATTACTTTATTAAGGTTTCTAAAGTTCTTTTCACATCTCCAGTAATGTTGCATAAAATACCATAATACTCTGGTAAAGATTGCTGGAAGGATAAAGTCCATTTTAGAGTATGAACAATTGTATTTGCATGTTAGATTAAATTAAAAATAATTATTGGTTATATGATATCCCCTATATACCAGGAAGAGTCTGAAGGTAGTCTTTTCTTTGTAAATTATGAGGGTATATTCCCCTTGTCATCTCTAATTTCTCTTCATGGTGTAATTGGAGCTGTTGGGGATCCCTAATGCAAGTAGGTGATGTACAAGTTACCTTTGCACTCAGTAAAAATAATAGACGTTAATGCCATGCTAATTGTCATTGGAATTTTTACCTCCAAAGGCATTTCTCTAACATTGCATTTGGTTCAGTTGACAATGTATTGAATTTGTTTTTATAATTATATTAAGGAATAAGCACAGTGCTGTCATCTGTAAAGAATTGCAGAGCAGATGGGACGCCTGGGTGGCTCAGTCGGTTAAGTGTCTGCCTTCAGCTCAGGTCATGATCCCAGGGTCTTGGGATCGAGTCCCGCATCAGGCTCCCTGCTCTGCGGGGAGCCTGCTTCTCCCTCTGCCTCTGCCTCTCTCTCTCTCTATCTCTCATGAATAAATAAATAAAATCTTTAAAAAAAAAAAAAAGAAAGAATTGCAGAGCAGTTGTTGAGAGGTAATAAAATTCTACATTTAAAGTGCTTTTTAAACATAGTAGAGCTTTGGGGCAGAAGTATAGTACAGGTAATAAAACCACTGAGATCGGTTCTTTGGTGGAGTAGATGTTAGAATTGTAAGTAAAGTCTTGATAGGTAATATCTGTGGAATTACTTTCTAGTAATAATTTCATAATAATGTTTGTGGAATTATTTCCTAAGGATAAACTGCTGATAGTGGAATTATCTGGGCAATGGGTTAGATTTTTTGTGTCTTGATGTATCTACTTCTGTATGGCTTTACAAAAGGATTGCACCATTTTAATAGTTTTTGTTTATTTATATTTATTTTAAAAAAGATTTTATTTATTTGAGACAGAGAGAGAGAGAGCGTGAGGGATGGGGAGGGGCAGAGGGAGAGGGAGAAGCAGACTCCCTGCTGAGCAATGGAGCCTGATCTGGGGCTCCATCCCAAGACCCCGAGATGATGACCCCAGCTGAAGGCAGACGCTCAACTGACTGAGCCACCCAGTTTTGTGGGTTTTTTTTTTTTTTTTTTAAGATTTTATTTTTATTTATTTGACAGAGAGACAGCCAGAGAGGGAACACAAGTGGGGAAGTGGGAGAGGGAGAAGCAGGCTTCCCGCTGAGCAGGGAGCCCACCGTGGGGCTCGATCCCAGGACCCTGGGATCATGACCTGAGCCGAAGGCAGACGCTTAACAACTGAGCCACCCAGGCGCCCTTGAACTAAGTTTTAATAGTTTTTGATTTTCTTTATACAAGATCATGTCTGTAAATAGATAAGAGTTTTACTTTTTTTTCCTCTTTCTAATCCTAATGCTTTATTTCTGTTTCTTACCTGATTATCTTGGCAGGAACCTCCAGTATGATGTTGAATAGAAAGGGTGAGAGTGGACATCCTTCTCTTACTACTGGTCCTAGCGGGAATGCATTCAGTTGTTCACCATTAAGCATGATTTTGTCTGAAAGTTTCTCATAAATGCTCTTTTATCAGATCGAGAAAGGTCCTTTCTATTCCTACTTTCTTTTTCCTTTTTCTTTTTTTGGTTTTTAGAATTTATTATTAAGTAAACTCTACACCCAGCATGGCGCTCAAACTCTAACCCAGAGGCCAAGAGTCGCATGCTCCACCAACTGAGCCAGCCAGGTGCCCCATCTATTCCTAGTTTTTTGAATGTTTTTATAGTGAAAGGGTATTAGGTTTTTGTCAAATGTTTTTTCATCTACTGTTTTGATCGTATTTTTTTTCCATTCTTTGTTTGTTTGTTGAAGTATAATTAGCATACAGTATTACTAGTTTCAAGTGTATAGTATAATGATTCTGCAGTTCTTAGCAGACTCCCTGACTCCCCGCTGAGTGTGGAGCCCAACGAGGGGCTCACTCTCATGACCCATGAGATCATGACCTGAGCCAAAATCAAGAGTTGAACGCTTAACCCACTGAGCCACCCAGGCAGACGCCCCTGATTCTGCAGTTCTATACATTAATCGGTGCTCATCACAAGTGTACTCTTAATTTTCTTTTATCTTTTTTGCTCAACCCCCCATATCCCCTCTGGCAACCACTAGTTTGTTCTCCGTATTTAAGAGTCTGTTTCTTGGTTTCTCTTTTTTTCTTTGTTTTGTTTCTTAAATCCCACACAGGACTGGTTTTTGTTTTTCTCTGTTTGACTTATTTCACTTAGCATTATACCCTCTAGGTCCATCTATGTTGTTGCAAATGGCAAAATCTCATTATTTTTTAAGAGCTGAATAATACTCCAGTGTGTGTATCACATCTTTATCCATTCATCTATTGATGGACACTGGGGTTGCTTCTGTATCTTGGCCATTATAAATAATGCTGCATAAACGTAGGGGCGCATATGTCTTTGAATTACTGTTTTTGTTTTCATTGGGTAAATAGTATTGGAATTACTGGATAATATAGTGTTTGTTTTTAATTATTTGAGGAACCTCCATATTGTTTTCCTCAGTGGCTGCACCAATTTGCATTGCCACAATAGTGCATGAAGGTTCTTTATTCTCACCAACACTTGTTATTTCTTATGTTTTTGATTTTAGCCATTCTGATGTGTCTGTTGTAACTTGTGGTTTTGATTTGTATTTCCCTGATGGTTAGTGATGTTGAACATCTTTTCATATCTGTTGGCTATCTGTATGTCTTCTCTGGGACAATGTCTATTCAGGTCCTCTGCCCCTTTTTTAATGAGATTGTTTGTTTTTTTGGTGTTGACTTGTATAAGTTCTTTATATATTTTGGATATTAATTCCTTATCAAATATGTCATTTGCAAATATCTTCTCCCATTTAGTAGGTTGCCTTGTCATTTTGTTGATTGTTTCCTTCACTGTACAAAAGCTTTTTATTTTGGTGTGGTCCCATCCCATCTTTATTCCTTTTTTTTTTTTAAGTTTATTTTAAAGTTTTTTTTTTTTTTTTTTAAGATTTTATTCATTCATTTGTGAGAGAAGGAGAGAGAGCAAGAGAGCTTGAGAATACCAAGCAGGGGGAGCAGCAGGCAGAAGGAGAAGCAGGCTCCAAGGAGCCCAACAGGGGACTCAATCACAGGACCCTGGGATCATGACCTGAGCCGAAGGCAGACGCTTAACCGACTGAGCCACCCAGGCTTCCCTATTTTATTTTTTTAAAGATTTTTATTTACTTGAGAGAGAGAGCACTCACGCATGCACTTGTGCGCACACGGAGAGGGGGAGAGGGAGAGGGAGAAGCAGGCTCCCCACTGAGCAGGGAGCCTGATGCAGGGCTCGATCCCAGGACCCTGGGATCATGACCTGAGCTGAAGGGAGATGCTCAACCGACTAAGACACCCACGCGCCCAGTTTTTTTGTTTTTGTTTTTTAGATTTATTTTAGAGAGAGTGCGCATGCGCACATATAAGTCGGGCGGGGGGGGGGGGGGCGCGGAGAGAGAGGGTGACTGAATTTCAAGTAGACTCCCCACTAAGGGTAGAGCCCGAGGCAGGGCTTGATCTCAGGACCCCAAGATCATGACCTGAGCTGAAATCAAGAGTTCAGCACTTAACCAAATGAGCCACCCAGGTGCCCCCCTCCACCCTCCCCGCCTTTAATTCTTAAATGTTTTTTTTTTTTTTTAAGATTTTTTTTTTTAAATTTAATTATTTGAGACAGAGAGAATGAGAGAGAGCGAGCACATGAGACGGGGGAGGGTCAGAGGCAGAAGCAGGCTCCCTGCCGAGCAGGAAGCCCGATGCGGGACTCGATCCAGGGACTCCAGGATCATGACCTAAGCCGAAGGCAGTCGCTTAACCAACTGAGCCACCCAGGCGCCCAATTCTTAAATGTTTTAATGTTTTTAATGTCTTTACATTGATTTTTGGTATGTTGAACCAGTTTTGCATTCCTGGGATAAATTCCTCTTGTGCAGGGTCGTGTAATTTTTTTTTATAGGTTTCTGTATTTGGGTTGCTGATATTTTCTTGAAGATTTTTACATCTTCATGCATTAGGTATACTTGTCTATATTTTTCTTGTGATGTCTGTGTCAGGTTTTCATATCAGGGTAATATTGTCATAACAGAATATTTTACTTCATTTTTTATGTGATTATTTTTATAATAGTTAATTTCTAAGTTTTAAGTTATAAGTGATTTTATCAAGTACATTTTATTGTAATTTTGCATTTTGAAAATTACTAATACTGAGACAGTACATTCATTCATTTACCAGTTTTTGTTTTGTTTTTGTTTTTTTATGTGCAAGCCATTTGTAACATATATGGTAGAAGTTGGGGCAGGGCAATGTCTGCTAGGCTGAGAGGAATATGATTTAGGACTCCAAGGATTGAAATAGCTACTGCTTTAGGAGAATAAGGGGTTCAGTATGTCAAGATTAGATAGGGAGGGTGGGGACAGTAAAGGATATTGTTGGAGGACAGTAAAGGTTAGTAAAGGTCTAGGCCTTTACCTGAATTCTCCCATTTTTTGTTAAAATGATTGGATTATATTTTTCCCCACTTGTATTTAGTTGTGAACTCTGATTTTTGAATCTAGTGTTAATCTTTTTCTGTTTCTTAATTTTGGCTGCTACTCATTAGGAAAAAGCATAGATTAAATCCCATTTAAAAAAATCATGAGTCGGGGCGCCTGGGTGGCTCAGTTGGTTGAGCGACTGCCTTCGGTTCAGGTCATGATCCTGGAGTCCCTGGATCAAGTCCCGCATCGGGCTCCCTGCTCGGCAGGGAGTCTGTTTCTCCCTCTGACCCTCCCCCCTCTCATGTGCTCTCTCTCATTCTCAAATAAATAAATAAAATCTTTAAAAAAAAAAAAAAATCATGAGTCTTTCTCTACTGTTATTAAGGATTTGTTAAAATTGACCAAACTAGGGGCGTCTAGGTGGCTCAGTTGGTTAAGCGTCTGCCTTGACTCAGGTCATGATCCCAGAGTCCCGGAATGAAGCCCTGAGTCGGGCTCCCTGCTTGGCAGAGAGCCTGCTTCTCCCTCTCCCTCTGCCCCTCCCCCAACTTGTGCTCTCTCTTGCTCACTCTGAAATAAATAAAATCTTTTTTTTTTTTTTAATATTTTATTTATTTGAGACAGAATGAGAGAGACAGAGAGCACATGAGAGGGGGGAGGGTCAGAGGGAGAAGCAGGCTCCCTGCCGAGCAGGGAGCCCGATGCGGGACTTGATCCAGGGACTCCAGGATCATGACCTGAGCCGAAGGCAGTCGCCCAACCAACTGAGCCACCCAGGCGCCCTAAAATCTTTTTTTTTTTTTTTTTTTAAGATTTTAAAAAATTTATTCATTTGAGAGACCGAGAGAGAGCAGGGGCGGGGGGAGGAACAGAGGGAGAAGGAGAAGCAGACTACCTGCTGAGCAGGGAGCCTGATGCGGGGCTTGATTCCAGGACCTTGAGATTGTGACCCAATTGGAAGGCCAGATGCTTAACCAACTGAGCCACCCAGGTGCCCCTAAATAAAATCTTCTAAAAATAAATAAATAAAACCAATCTAGAAATCATCACAGTATGTGTGTGTGTGTATGTATATATATGTATTTTTAAAGATTTTTAAATTTTTTATTTTTAAGTAATCTCTGCACCAGCGTGGGACTGGAATTTTACAACCTCAAGATCAAGAGTCACATGCTCGGGGAACCTGTCTGGCTCAATCAGTTAAACATCTACCTTATGCTCAGGCCATGATCCCAGGGTCCTGGGATTGAGCCCCTGCATTGGGATCCCTGCTCAACGGGGGTCTGCTTCTCTTCCTCGGTGCTCGCACTGTCTCTCCAGTAAATAAATAAAATCTTTTTTTTTTTTTTAAGATTTTCTTTGAGAGAGAAAGGGAGCACGAGTGGGGGGAGGGGCAGAGGGAGAAGCGGATTCCCTGCTGAGCAGGGAGCCCAACATGGGACTTTATCCCAGGACCCTGGGATCATGACCTGAGCTGAAGGCAGTCTGCTTAATCAACTGAGCCACCCAGGCTCCCTAAATAAATAAAATCTTAAAAAAAAAAAAAAAAAAAAGACTCATATGCTCTACTGACTGAGTCAGCGAGGCACCCCTACCTACAGTTTTTTAAATAGTATTTAATATTGTATTTAATCATTTTAAGTTTTTACTTTTCTGTAGTAAATGTGAAGTAATTTAACTTCTCCCTCAGTTGACAACTAATGACAAAGTGATAAAGATGAATGTCTTAGATAGAAAAGCAGTTTGGGATTATAGAAAGAATGTGGGCTTTGGAATTGGACAGATCTCCTTTTGAGACCAGACTTGACTCCTGTGTTTAGTTTCTTAATGCATAAATATTTTGAAAATTAACTCCTAGCACAGTTCATGGCATATGGTGGATATTTGCTCCTATTGTTAATTATAATACGTAACATATATTGAGTACCATATGGTAGGCAGTCAGGCTCTCTACTAAGCACTTAAGTATTATCTCATTTAATCCTCAGAACAACCCTACGAGTTGCTAGGCACAGTCATTATTTTAGGTTTACACATTAGGAAGTGGAAGGTTAGACAGATTGAGTGGTTTCCCAAGTGATGGGGCTGGTATTGCAGTCAGGGCCATCTGGCTTCATAGCATTTTCTCTCTGCTACGTTGCCTCCTCTGTTACAAAGAACTAAGGGCACTGCTCATTACTAATGTATTTTTGGTGGATTCTTGTTTTGTTATAAATGGAAGATTAAAGTGAGATAGAAATTTGTTAGTTTTTCTCATGTCTCCATGTCAATTTGGCCTAAAAACATGATTAGAAAGACAAATGTTACCTGAAAATCTGTCCTGTATTTCAAAGCTACATGTTAACTTCTATATAGTATGAGAGTTTATTTCTGTCTGACCTGAGTTTATATTTGTTCACTAATAAATAACCACGATGTAAGTGTAACTATGAAGCAATGAAATGTTCTTCCAGTTTATCATACCAGATATAAAATGTTCCCTTTAAAAAGTAGTTACCTTGGGAAGCTAGACACTTTTTAAGAAAACGAGATAAAATTTAAATAACAAAATTTACCATTTTGGGGCGCCTGGGTGGCTCAGTTGGTTAAACATCTGCCTTCGGCTCAGGTCATGGTCTCGGGATCCTGGGATTGAGTCCCAAGTAGGGCTCCCTGCTCAGTGGGGAGTCTGCTTTTCCTTTTCCCTCTCCCTCTGTGCATGCACTCTCTCTCTCTCTCAAATAAATAAATACAATCTTTAAATTAATCTTAAAAAAAGTTACTATTTTAATGATTTTGAAGTATACAATTCATTGGCATTTCTTTTATTTATGGTGTTGTGTAGCTACTACCACTATCTAATTGTGGAACATTTTTATCACAGAAAGAAACTCCTTATCCCTTAAGCAGTTAATCCCTCCATTGTCCATCTCCCCTCCCCTTTTTTTTAAAAAGATTTTATTTTTAAGTAATCTCTACCCAATCTGGGGCTTGAACTTAACGTTCCCTGATATCAAGAGTCACGTGTTCCTTTGACTGAGCCAGCCAGGCACCCCTTCCTTTTTCTGTGGAAACCACTGTTCTTCTTTTGTCTTTTTTTTTTTTTAAGATTTTATTTATTTATTTGACAGAGAGTGACACAGCGAGAGAGGGAACACAAGCAGGGGGAGTGGGAGAGGAAGAAGCAGGCTTCCTGCGGAGCAGATAGCCTGATGTGGGGCTTGATCCCAGGACCCTGGGATCATGACCTGAGCCGAAGGCAGACGCTTAACAACTGAACCACCTAGGTGCCCCTCTTCTTTTGTCTTTATGGATATATCAAACTAGACATTTCATATAAACAGAATTAAAGTATGTGGCTTCCTATTCTTGGTTTCTTTTATGTAGGTAGTATCATGTCTTCCAAGTTTTTTCCATGTTACAGCATCTGTCAGTACTTTATTCCTTTTTATGGCTGAATGATATTCCATTTTGTAGATATGCTGCATTTTAAAAAAAAAATATTTTATTTGTCAGAGAGAGCACAAGCAGGGGGAGTGGGAGGCAGAGGGAGAAGCAGGCTCCCCGCTGAGCAAGGAGTCCCAGTGCGGGACTCGATCCCAGGACTCTGGGATCATGACCTGAGCCGAAGGCAGACGCTTAACCGACTGAGCCACTCAGGCGCCCCGATATACTATATTTTGTTTATCTAGTCATCAGTCCATAGACATTGGTTTGTTTCCACTTTTTGTATTTTACTTACCTAGCTGTCTGTTTATTTTAAAGATTTATTTATTTTATTTGAGAGCGACAGAAAGTGAGCCAAGGGAGAGGGAGACTAGCAGACTCCCTGCTGAGTGGGGAGCCTGACTCGGGGCTCTATCCTCTGACCCTGAGATCATGACCTGAGCTGAAATCAAGTCGGATGCTTAACCCGCTGAGCCCAGATCTACCCCCCCCCCAAAGCTTACTTTAAAAAAAAAGGCTGAATAATATTTCATTGTATGTATATACCACATTTTCTTTTCTTTCTTTCTTTCTTTCTTTTTTTTGAAGATTTTATTTATTTATTTGACAGAGAGAGAGACACAGCGAGAGAGGGAACACAAGCAGGGGGAGTGGCAGAGGGAGAAGCAGGCTTCCCGCAGAGCAGGGATCCGGATGCGGGGCTCGATCCCAGGACCCTGGAATCATGACCTGAGCCGAAGGCAGACGCTTAACGACTGAGCCACCCAGGCGCCCCTATACCACATTTTCTTTATCCTTCTATGGATGGATATTTCGGTAGTTTCCATGTCTTTGCTACTGTAAATAATGGTACAGTGAAGATGGGAATGCAGATATTTCTTTGAGATCCTCATTTCAATTCTTTTGGGTGTTTGTCCAGATATAGGATTTCTGGATCTTATGGTAGTTGTATTTTAATTTTTTTTTCTAGTTTTAATTTTTTGAGGAACCTCCATACTGATTTTCATAGTACCAATTCCATTCCCACCAACAGTGTACAGGGGCTCCCTTTTCCTCCATGTTTTCACTTTTTTTTTTTTTTTTGCTAATGGCCATCTTAATAGGTGTGAGGTGATGCTATTTTGCGGGTTTGATTTGCATTTCCCTGGTGATTACTAATGTTGAGCACCTTTCGCATACCTGTTAACCATTTTATGTTTTCTTTTGAGAAATGTCTATTCAGATCCTTAGCCATTTATTAATTATTTTTTATTTTATTTTTAATTTAATTTTTTTAAGTTTTTATTTATTTATTTGAGAGAAAAGGTTGGGGGAGAGCGGGAGAGCACAGAGGGAGAGTGTGAGGGAGAAGCAGTTTCCCTGCTGAGCAGAGGGCCTGACATGGGAGATCATGACCTGAGTGAAGGCAGATACTTAACTGACTGAGCCACCCGGGTGCCCCTATTTATTATTTTTTACGTAAGCTCTCTACCCAGTGTGGGGGTTTGAACTCACAACCCCAAGATCAAGAGTCCTGTGCTCTACTGACAGCCAGCCAGGTAGGTGACCCTCTTTTGTCCATCCTTAAATTGAATATTTTTGCTCTTGGGTTGTAAGAGTTCCTTATATATATTGGATATTTCCTTTTTATCAGATATTTTCTCTCGTTCTGTATGTTGCCTTACCACTTTGCTGATCATTTCCTTTGCTGTGCAGAAGCCTATATATTTTTCCTTTCGTTTCCTGTGCCTTTGGTGTCATGTAAGAAATCATTTCCAAGGCTAATGTCAGGAAGCTTTTCCCCTATATTTTCTTCTAGGAATTTTAGGTCTTAAGCTGTAGACTTTAACTCATTTTGAATAGATTTTTGTGTATGGTATAATTTAAGGGTTCAGTGTCATTCTTTTGCAAGTGGATATTCGCTTTCCCCATAACGTTTGTTGAAGACACTGTCCTTTCCCCATTGTATGTTCTTGCCCCCGTTGTTGAAGATCAGTTTACTTTAAATGTGTGGGTTTATTTCTGCACTCTATATTCTATTCTGTCGGTCAGTATGTTTGTTTTGATTACTGTAGCTTTGTAATACATTCTGAAATCAGAAAGTGTGATGCTTCCTGCTTTGTTCTTGTTCATTATTGCTTTGACTATTTTAGGGTTTTTTTTTTTTTTTTTAAAGAATGGAAGGCAGTTTTTTTTTTTTTTGGTAAGATTTTATTTATTTGTCAGAGCACATGAGCACAAGTTGGGGGGGCAGCAGGCAGAGGGAGAAGCAGGCCCCCCACTGAGCAAGGAGCCCGATGTGGTACTCGATCCCAGGACCCTGGTATCCATGACCTGGTTATGATCCGAAGGCAGACACTTAACGACTGAGCCACCCAGGCACCCCTAAGATTTTGTTTTTAAATAATCTCCAGGCCCAGTATGGGGCTTGGACTCACAACCCCGTGATCAAGAGTCATATGCTCTACCAACTGAGCCAGCCAGGTGCCCTAAGTCCTTCACTCATTTTATTTTATTTTAATTAATTAATTTATCTTTAAAGATTTTATTTATTTGACAGAGAGAGAGACAGTGAGAGAGGGAACACAAGCAGGGGGAGTGGGAGAGGGTGAAGCAGGCTTCCCAGTGAGCAGGGAGCCCGATGCGGGGCTTGATCCCAGGACCCTGGGATCATGACCTGAGCTGAAGGCACACACTTAATGGCTGAGCCACCCAGGCACCCCAAAACTTTGTCTTTCACCATTGAGTAGGATTTTAGCTGTGAGTTTTTCATAAATACTGTTTATTATGTTAAGGAAATTCCATTCTATTTCTAGTTTGTTGAGTGTTTTTATCATGAAAGTGTTTTTTAAATATTTATCCTGCACCTGTTGAGGTGGTCAGGCATTCTTTTGTTCTATTAGTGTGGTGTATTATGTTAATTTTTTTGAATGAGTACCCTTTGTTGTTGTAAAGTACACATATATCCTTTATCCATATGTAAGTATTCGATTCACCCGCATTAATTGCACCCACAATGTTGTATAACCATTATCATATCTATATTGAGAACTTTTCCATCATCATCAAGATAAACTTACCTGGGGCGCCTGGGTGGCTCAGTCGTTAAGCGTCTGCCTTCGGCTCAGGTCATGATTCCAGGGTCCTGGGATCGAACCCCGCGTTGGGCTCCCTGCTCGGCCGGGAGCCTGCTTCTCCCTCTCCCACTCCTCCTGCTTGTGTTCCCTCTCTCACTGTGTCTCTCTCTGCCAAATAAATAAAATCTTAAAAAAATAAATAAATAAAAATAAACTTACCTGTCAGTAACTCCATGTTGTTCCCTTTTCTAGCCTCTGGTAACTTCTAATAGATTATAGAGATCTCTCTTTGAATTTGCCTCTTTTAGGTAAGATAACTCATAAGTGCAATTGTACATTTGTCTCTTTGTGTTTGGCTTATTTCACTTAGCATAATACTTTCAGTGTTTATCTGTGTTGTAGCATGAATCAGAACTTTGTTCCTTTTTATAGCCAATTAATCTTCCGTTGTGGATATACCATACTCTGTTTATCCAGTCATCAGTGGTGGACATACGAGTTATTTCCACCTTTTTTATATTTTTCATACTGCTGCTATGAACATGGGTTTGCAAATATCTGGTTGAGTGCCTGTTTTCAGTTGTTTTGGTTATATAGGAGTGGAATTGCTGGATCATATGCTGATTTTTTTGTTTACCTTTTGGAGGTATTCTTTCCTTTTTTTTTTAAGGATTTATTTTAGAAAGAGCTAGCACTGGTTGGGGGAGGGGGGAGGGGAAGAGAGAATGTCAGGGCAGACCCCCCACTGAGCGCAGAGTCCCACACTAGAAGGGGCTTACCCCAGGACCCTGAGACCATGACCTGACCTAAAATCAAGAGTTGGCCATTCAACTGACAAAGCCACCCAGGCGCCCCTATTTTATTTCTTTTTTGACTAGATATTTGCTTGGTTACCCAGGGGTTTAGTAGTTTACCCAGTTCTGATAGTTGCTTGTGATACCTTTTCTGGTTTATTTGCTATTTTTGTGGTGAGATTGACCCTTGAAGTTCCCTATTTCCTTGTTTCTTGCGATGTTGCTAGACACTTAACTGTGGCAGTCTTTGCTCAAATTACTTTTGGAACTTATTTTTTGTAATTGTTTTCAGATCTTGCTGCTTTTATCAGGTAAAGTCAAGTAAGGACTGAATCTGGTGAAGAAGTTGAGCTAGTAGATAACAGTTTGGTTCTAAATGTGACTTGAAATTAACATGAATGGTTTTTATCATGTGATAGGTAGAGTTCAATTCCTACCACCTGTGTTTGTAACAGTCCATGAACCAAGAATAGCTTTTATATTTTTGAATGGGTAAGAGAAAAACAAAAGGAAAATACTTTGTAACATGTTAAAATCATATCAGATACCAGTAATGATATATAAAGTTCTGTTGGAACATGGCTCTTCTGTGTGTTATTTATGGCTACTTTTGTGCTATCATGAGAGTTGAGTAGTTTGGAAAAAGACTGTATGTTTTACAGAGTCTAAAATACTTGCTCTCCAGCCCTTAATCGAAAAAGTTTATCAGCTTCTTGTGTAGGTCATCCCAAGAGTTATTAAATGGTCTTGTAAGGACAATACCTGTTTGTCAAGTTCTGTTGTGTATGTCAATATATTATTTGTTCTTAAGCACATCTAATATTTTAAGTTTTAATGACTGGAAACAGTAATTTGGTAGTTAAATTGACTATAATGACAACTTTTCTAAATAATGGGAAGGATGTTTATAGGTAGCGTGATATTCATTCGTGTCATTTTGGTCAACATTTCTTCTTGGTTTTCAGAGAAGAGGGTAAAAAGTTCTTCTGTGTTCCCATAATACTGTTACAGCATTTTTCATAATACATTTTGATTATTTTTGTGCCCTGTATTCTCCATTAAATTTAGAACTCAAGTTTGGGATTTGTGTTTGGCAAACTGTCTTTATTTTGTATCCTTGAAGCCTGGCACAGTTCCTGGTAAGTAGGTAAGCAATAATCTTTTCCGGAGGAATGATTATTCTGTAAATATAATTTACAGATATACAAATTTTATAAATTGTATTCTGATGCACAAGTATATTTTACAACTATAATGAGTATTCTATAAATACCTGAGTCATTTCTCATCTTGGCCCTCCCGGAGAGAGGAAAGCTAGATTTGTATTTTAGAGATATAAAAAGAAAATAAGTAGGGACCTGTGAGACATTGAATCAGTTGGATAAAATTATTACACAGGGCACTGTTTCCCAAAATAGTTATCTTTTAACTCTGAATCAAGAGTATACTTGTATATATTTATTTCATTGACTTTGGGTTGTGTCATCACAAATATCACAAAGGTATTGGGGTTAATTTTCTGTAATTAATTTCTGCGGTGAGTAGAAAGATAATTTGAATGCATACATAGTTACACAGAAAGTAATGGCATTTTGAAAATTGCATTTAGAGTTTTCTTGGAAGGGCAAATAATGTTAATGCTTTGACTATAATAGTGGTCTATCATTTAAATCATATGGAGAAAGGATACTTTGTGTGTCATTTAAAATAATAACATCTGCAGGCTAAAGTCTTAAAAAAATTAATCTTTAGGGGCGCCTGGGTGGCTCAGTTCGTTAAGCGACTGCCTTCGGCTCAGGTCATGATCCTGGAGTCCCAGGATCGAGTCCCGCATCGGGCTCCCTGCTCAGCAGGGAGTCTGCTTCTCCCTCTGAACCTCCCCCATCTCATGCTCTCTATCTCATTCTCTCTCTCAAATAAATAAAAATAAAAAAATCTCTAAAAAAAAATTAATCTTTAGAATGGCAAGGGATATATCCTGTCTGCATTTTATAACAAGGTTTATTGGTGATGTAGAATTTTCTCATTTGAATGTTCACCTTTTCTTCATTTCAATGACTTCAAACTCAGTGTTTTGAATCAAGGAGGAAATTGAGGAAATAATCTACTATTAGGATTATTCTGTTAGTTTTTATGATTGTATAGCCAGTACATTTATTGTCTGCATTTAACCAAAATATATTTTTTTAAGTTTTATTTAAGGGGCGCCTGGGTGGCTTAGTTGTTAAGTGTCTGCCTTCGGCTCAGGTCATGATTCCAGGGTCCTGGGATAGAGCCCCGTATCGATTCCCTGCTAGGTGGGAAGCCTGCTTCTCCCTCTCCCACGCCCCCTGCTTGTGTTCCCTCTCTTGCTGTCTCTTTCTCTGTCAAAAAAAAAAAAAAAAAAAAGATTTAAGTTTTATTTAAGTAATCCATACACCTTACGTGGGTCTTGAAGTCACAACCCTGAGATCAAAAGTTGCACATTCTTCCGACTGAGCCAGTCAGGCACACTTAACCAGAAACCAAAATAATTTAAATTGGCATTTGTCATTACTTTTCCTGAATAGCACAGTAAAAATCTGGAAGTACTCATTTTTGTAAGGTGTATGTCCTGTTGGTATAGCTTATGACAATTTTTTTTTTTTTTTAAAGATCTTATTTACTTGAGAGAGAGAGAGTATGACAGAGACACAGTGAGAGAGGGAACACAAGCAGGGGGAGTGGGAGAGGGAGAAGCAGACTTCCCGCGGAGCGCTCGATCCCAGGACCCTGGGATCATGACCCGAGCCGAAGGCAGATGCTTAATGACTGAGCCACCCAGGCGCCCTTATGACAATTTTTGTGGGTATTTTTTTTAAGATTTTATTTATTTATTTGAGAGAGAAGAATGAGTGGGGGTAGGGGCAGAGGGAGAAGCAGACTTCTGGAGAGCAGAGCAGGAGGCTGTCGAGGGACTCGATCCCAGGACCCTGGGATCATTACCTGAGCCGAAGGCAGACACTTAACCCAAGGCAGACACTTAACCGACAAGCCACCCAGGCGCCCTTGTTTTTGTTTTAAAGATCTATTTATTTATTTAAGAGAGAGAGTGCCATGGAGGGGGGCAGAGGGAGAGAGAATCTCTTGCAGACTCCCTGCCGATCGCCAAGCCCCAAGCCCCAAGCCCCAAGCCCAGCCTGGGGCTTGATCTTACGACCCTGAGATCATGACCTGCAGCGAAATTAAGTGTCGGACCCTTAACCAACTAAGCAACCCAGGTGCCCCCCTTTTTTGTAGTTTACAAAAAAAGCCTTAGGTGGTGACCCTAGGATTCTTTCAACTCCAGAACTTAGTCCAGAGCCCAGGTCCAACCTTTTGGAGACAGTAAGATGGTAGATACCCAGACTCTGGGGATCAGTCAGGGTTGAACTTGGCAATTAATGGTGTCCTAGTGGAAACTTTCTGTTTGGGGTTTCTCAATAGTAAATGCAGATAATACCCACCTATTAGAATTTTTCTGATTCTGTTTTTTTTTTTTTTTTTAAAGATTTTATTTATTTATTTGACAGAGAGAGACAGAGTGAGAGAGGGAACACAAGCAGGGGGAGGGGAGAGGGAGAAGCAGGCTTTCCGAAGAGCAGGGAGCCCGATGCGGGGCTTGATCCCAGGACGCTGGGATCATGACCTGAGCCGAAGGCAGACACTTAACGACTGAGCCACCCAGGTGCCCCGTGGGTGAATTTTAAAAGTATTGTATGTCAATTATTTATAGATTGCCTATTTTATACTGGAACTGTGCTAGATGCTCTGTAGGTATTTATTTCTAAATACATTATCTCCATTTTACAAGTGAAGGACTTGAAGTTCAGAGAAGTTAACTTGTCTGAATTTGCAGTCAGCAAGTGTTATAGTCAGGATTGCTTCATACTTTGTTTTGTAGAGTACCACAGCCTCTGCGAAAATTCTTGTGTCCTGGGGGTGCCGGGCTGGCTCAGTTGGTAGAGCATGCAACCAACTTTTTTTTTTAAGATTTTATTTATTTATTAGAGAGAGCATGAGCAGGGGGGAGGGGCAGAGGGAGAAGCAGACTCCCCTTGAGCAGGGAGCCCAACGCGGGGCTGGATATCATGACCTGAGCTAAAGGCAGACACTTAACTAACTGAGCCACCCAGTCACCCCAGCATGCAACTCGTGATCTTGGGGTTGTGAGTTCAAGCCTCACATTGAGCATAGAGCCTACTTAAAAAAAAAATTCTTGTGACCTAGACTTCTCTATTGTGGGAGAGGGATAGGGGATATGTGATATTAAGACTGGAAATTGGCATTCTTGGGTGGCTCAGTTGGTTAAGCTTCCAACTCTTGATTTTGAGGTGCCTGGGTGGCTCAGTCATTTAAGCGTCTGCCTTTGGCTCAGGTCATGATCTCGGGGTTCTGGGATCGAGCCCCGCATCAGACTCCCTGCTCAGCAGTGAGTCTGTTTCTCCCTCTCACTTTGTCCCACGACCTGCTTGTATTCACTCTCACTCTCTCTCTCAAATAAATAAATAAATACTTAGAAAAGACTGGAAGGACAACATGGTTTTAAGGAAAAGGCATTAGAATAGAAGGTAGATGTTCTAGTCTCTTTGTTGTCTTGAAATCACTTAGGAGTGTCAGAGAGCATCATTGTCCTTTTTTTAAATTAATATTTTACTTTTTTTTTTAAAGATTTTATTTGAGAGAGAGAGTGCACACACAAGGGGGGGGAGGGGCAGAGAGAGAGGGAAAAGCAGGCTCCCTGCTTAGGGAGGCTCGATCTCAGGACCCTGGGATCATGACCTGAGCCGAAGGCAGACACTCAACCTACTGAGCCACCCAGGCATCCCTATTTTATTATTATTTTTTAAAGATTTATTAATTTTTGAAAAAAATTTTATTTAAATTCAATTAAGGTAACATTGTATTATTAGTTTCAGGGGTAGAATTTAGTGAATCATCAGTTGCATGTAACATCCAGTGCTCGTTACATCAAGTGCCCTCCTTAATGCCCATCCCCCACCTACCTTCCCTCCGCAGTCCGGTTTGTTTCCTACAGTTGAGTCTCTCATAGTTTGCCTCCCTCTGTATTTTCATCTTATTTTGTTTTAAAGATCTATTTATTTGAGAGCAAAAGAGAGGGAGGGAGGGAGAGCATGAGTTGGCGGGGAGGGGCACAGGAGAGGAAGAGAGAATCTCAAGCAGACTCCCCACTGAGCCCAAAACAGGGCTCCATCCCACAGCCCATAAGATCATGACCTGAGCTGAAACCAAGAGCCAGATGCTTATCCGACTGAAGCCCCCCCCCCCTCCCCAAAGGTGCCCCTATGATGTATCTGATTTGAAGAGACAAGGGGCATCTGCTGTTAGTTGAATTATAGTAGAAAGGTGTTGTGAGAAAAATTTGCCTGGTGAGAATTTATGAACAGAATCCCTTCATTGAATGGGATAGTATGGTCACAATTGTGCCAAGGTTAAGTGTAGTTACAGGTGCTGAAGGCTTGAAACAGACTAATGTTTAAAATTTTTCCTTTTCTGTATCTAATGGAAAGAGCACAGACATAGAACAGAGCACCAACACAGCTCTGTTTGGCATTTGGCCCGCTCACTTCCCATTTTTGAATCTCAGATTCTATACTTATAATAAGGAGATGGTAATTAATACCTGTCTCATTCAAAGGTTTAAATGAGAACAAGGTTTCTGAGGTTTCAAAGAGAACAAAATATATGAATGTTCATAGCAGTTTCTGGTACTTGGGTATCTAATAAATGCTTCCTTTCTCAAGGTTGGGCTTGGGTCACCTAGCCCCCAACCTTACCATGTGGTCTAAAGTTTACCAGTTTCCACAACCAACCTAGCAGTTCTTCTGTTTTCCAGCGTTCATTGGGCCTGTTCTCTGCTTTTCCTCTGTTCTTTTCCAAGACCTCAGTGATTCCCTTTGGTCTGTTGTCCAGGCTTTCTATTTGATCTATTGTTTCTGGGATCTAGCCAGTAAGCAAGGGTCATTTCTTACTCAGTAACAATGAACTTTTATACAATAATCTGTAGTCTTTTGCCTTAGTTTGCCGCAGTCTAAAATTATAATGCTGCCAAAGATCATTTATCTAACTACTCCTTGCCTAGATTTGCTTACCTTACAGATCCCCTTTCTTCTCAGCAAAAGTTAACAGACTTGGGGCACCTGGGTGGCTCAGTCGTTAAGCGTCTGCCTTCGGCTCAGGTCATGATCCTGGGGTCCTGGGATCGAGTCCCACATCGGGCTCCCTGCTCGGCGGGAAGCCTGCTTCTCCCTCTCCCACTCCCCCTGCTTTGTTCCTGCTCTCATTATCTCTCTGTCAAATAAATAAATAAAATCTTTAAAAAAAAAAAAGTTAACAGACTTGAGTTCTGACTCCCTGTGCCAGATAGAGAGGATTGGTGGGAGGAGACTTCAGGTACTCTAGTTCACTCCTCTCTTCTGTGGTTGGTGTGGTGGAGTAGGGATCGGAAGATGCTGGCCTCTGATCCCTGCTTTTTGCTAAAGGGCTCTCAACCCTCTGGTAAGGTTGCGCTGAGCCTCTGTTTTCTTGTCTGTAATTATGAGAGAAAAACTGTGCTGCCTACCTTACCTGGTTATTTTTGAGATTCAGGTGATACAAAACATAATAAAAAGGCTTTGACAACTAGAATACACACGTGCATTTATTAGGTTGTGTGGCAGTGAGTGAGATGGGAGTAATGTATACATTTATAGTCGTATTTTACTTCACCATACCATTGTGGAATTGAACATTTCCTTTGTAATTTTGAATTAAGACTGGGAAGTCAATTCTTGTAGAAGAATTGTTGTTGCCCACTAAAAATAGCTATCATATATTATTGATGACCTGTACTGCATTAAGAATTATTTTAGAGTACATTTTTTTTTTTTTAAGATTTTATTTATTTATTTGAGAGAGCGAGAATGAGAGAGAGTACATGAGGGGGGAGGGTCAGAGAGAGAAGCAGGCTCCTCGCCGAGCAGGGAGCCTGATGCGGGACTCGATCCCGGGACTCCAGGATCATGACCTGAGCCGAAGGCAGTCGCTTAACCAACTGAGCCACCCAGGCGCCCCAATTTTAGAGTACATTTAACATTTGTTCAGTTGATACAACCTCCTACAAATAGGCAGCATTATCCCACTTTTACAGTTAAAGAAGCAAGGTCAGAGAGGTAAAATAACTTCTGAAAATCTCATAGTGGTTAGTGGTAGAGCAGAAATTAATTAAGCCCCATGCATTTCTTGCATTACACAGAGCTTCTCTACACAGAACACATAGCATAAAGTATAGAAAAGTTGAATTACTGAGTTGTACACCTGAAACTAATGTAATAATTGTCTGTCAACTATATTAAAGAAAAAACAAAACCCAACACACAGCCTTTCTGTTAGGCTGGAATGGAGTATGATTTGGTGTGTATAATTTTACATTTGACTATAAGCAAATGTAATGTATGTAAGGATTAAAATTTCAAAGACTTACTGATTTACAAATGCCCAGAGTAGTGTGGCTATTTATCTTCTTACCTTGCTTCTCCTGTAGTCTTGGACAAGTCATTTGTTCCCTCTGCCCCTCACATTCTTTACTTGGGGAGTATTCTGTCCCTCAGGACATTGATTTTAGTAGGTTACAATGTAAATCTTGTTATTAGATTTAAGCTAGCCAAAAAGAAAAAGAAACGATTTGTAAGCATATTTCGGGTTTGATAATGTTGTGACTTTGTGTCTGCGTATTCCTATCATGTGTTACAGTTTTCTTAATAAAAATGATCCAAGACAAGTCCTTAATAGCAGGGACAATAGCTGCATCTCTAAAGTGATTAACTTGAAAGATAGCAAATCAGCGCTGCCAAAAGGGCAAGATGCTGTGGGAGTAGGTTATTTGAGGAGGGAAGGGTTTGTTCAACCTGGGTCTTGAGGGAAGCATGGGACACATTTAAACAAGGCACAGAGAAGGTGTAGGGCACCCTAAGGCAGGGGGGAATGCAATATGTGGAAATATGTAGTACAAATTACACTCTGGTTAGATTTTAAGGTGTAGCAGAAAGATTATGTAGGAAATAAGGTAGGGTGAACAGATTGGGGTCAGTTGATGGTGGGTCTTGAATTTTATTTGGGTATGTGGTAATGTACTTTAGAGTAATAGGCATCAGAGGTTTTTTAGAAAAATAATAACAGCATTGGAATTGTGCTAAATTGTGTGTTTTTTTTTTAAGATTTGTTTATTTTAGAGAGCGTGCATGTGAGAGGTGGGGGGGAGGAGCAGAGGGAAAGCATCTCAAGCAGACTCCCTCCTGATAGATATCATGACCCTGAGATCATGACCTGAGCGGAAATCAAGAGTTGGCTGCTTAACTGACTGAGCCACCCAGGTGCCCCCTAAATTGTTTCTCTTTAAACATTATTTTTAGGTCATTTATTTGGTATTTGAAATCTTTTTTCATAAACATAGTGCTAAATGGAGGTTGCGTACCTATACTTTCATTAATTATGTAACTGAGGAAAAGTAATTGAAATCATGTAACTTTTCAAAGAAGTACAGTGAATAATATTATAGCAACTGCTTTTTGAATTGTTACTATGAGCCAGGCTCTTTACAACAACTTTAAGAAGTAAGACTCCAGAGAGCATATGCTCTTTAACCATTACACTGTACTATCTGTCCAAAAAATGTTGTCATACTAATAATTAAGATAAAAAAGAGAACCTTTGAATGTTGTTACTTAGGATAGAGTCAGACTTGAATAGAGGAAGGATAACAGGCTTCTAATGTCAAGGTTTTGAAATAATGCACTAGTCTCCATTCCCCCCTGTTCATGGGGGATATGTTCCAAGACCCCCAGTGATGCCTAAAACTATGGAACGAAACCCTATATATATTTTTAATTTTAATTTTAGTATTTATTTATTTATTTATTTTTAAAGATTATTTGACAGAGAGAGACACAGCGAGAGAGGGAACACAAGCAGGGGGGGTGGGAGAGGGAGAAGCAGGCTTCCCGCAAAGCAGGGAGCCCGATGTGGGGCTCGATCCCAGGACCCTGGGATCATGACCTGAGCCGAAGGCAGATGCTTAACGACTGAGCAACCCAGGTGCCCCTTAATTTTAATTTTTTTAAGAACCAAACTGTATATTTAAAATGTTTTTCCCTGTACATACATACTTATGATGAAGTTTAATTTAAAAATTAGGAACATTAAGATATTAGCAGCAATAATAAATAGAAACTTTATAACAATATATTATAATAAAAGTTATGTGAATGTGATCTTTCTTAACACCTTAGTGTACCCTATTCATCCTTTTTTATTTTTTGAGTATAGTTGATACACAATGTTACATCAGTTTCGGGTATACAACATAGTGATTCAGCAACTCATACACTAGGGTTCTATAAGTATAGCTACTGTTTGTCACCCTGCAACTCGATTACAATACCATTGACTATATTCCCTATGTTAGGCTTTTTATTCCTGTGACTTAATCATTCCATAACTGGAAGCCTGAATCTCCCACTCCCCTTCATCCATTTTGTCCATCCCACCCACTCCCTCCCTTCTGGCACTCATCAGTTGTGTGTATTTATAGGTCGGATTCTACTTTTTTGTTGTTTATATTTTAGATTCCACGTATAAGTGAAATCATATGATATTTGTCTTTTCTGACTTACTTCACTTAGCATTATATAATACCTTCTAGGTCCATCCATGTTGTTGCATATGGCAAGATCTCAGCCTTTTTTTTTTTTTATGGCTGAGTAATATTCCAGTGTATGTGTGGGTGGGTGTGTAGATATATATATATATATTCCATTGTGTGTCCGTTCATCTGTCAGTGGTGTATTTATCCTTCTTCCTGTGATGATATGAGCTGATAAAATGCCTACATGATGAGATGAAGGAAGTGATTGATAATAGGTATTGTGATGAAACATTAGGCTACTATTGACCCTCTGGCAATAATGTCAGGAGGAGGATTATCTGCTTCTGGCCTGAGGTTGACCAAGGGTAACTGAAACTGTGGAAAGCAAAACTGTGGGTAAGGGGAGACTTGTTATCAGCTAACACCTACAGTGCTTATACATTGCCACTATTGGCACTTTACATATTAATGTGTTTACATATTAGCTTATTTAGTATTTTTTTATTTTTGTGAGAGAGCGCACACGTGTGCAAGTGCACAAGTCCATGCGTGTACAAGTGGGGAGGGGCAGAGGAGGAAGTGGACTCCCTACTGAGCAGGGAGCCAGATGTGAGATGGAGTCCATCCCAGGACCTTGGAATTATGACCTGAGCTAGGGGCAGACACTTAACCTACCGAGCCATCCAGGCGCTCTTATTTAGTGTTTCTTTCTTTTTTTTTTTAAAGATTTTATTTATTTATTTGACAGAGATATAGCGAGAGAGGGAACACAAGCAGAGGGAGTGGGAGAGGAGAAACAGGCCTCCCGCTGAGCAGGGAGCCCAATGCGGGGCTGGATCCCAGAACCCTGGGATCATGACCTGAGCAGAGGGCAGATGCTTAACGGCTGAGCCACCCAGGTGCCCCTTATTTAGTCTTTCTAATAGCCCTATGAAAGTAGATACTATTGTTCCCATTTTACACATGATGCAGGTGAGGCACGGAAACAGGGCACTTTCAGATTCTTTCAAAACAATTCAGGGGATGATAATGCTGATTAAAGATTTATTTATTTATTTTAGAGAGCACACGAGTGGGAGGGGCAGAGGGAGAGAGAATCTCAACTAGGCTCTGCGTTGAGCGCGGTGCCCAACGCAGGGCTCGATCTCAGGACCCTGAGATCATGACCTGAGCTGAAACCAAGAATCGACACTTAACTGACTGCACCACCCAGGTGCTCCTGAAAATGTGTATCTTTATAAAATTTGTATTCTTTGTATGCATGCCTTTTTATAACCTTTTTTACCCACTGTACATGTATGTATAAAATTTCTGTATAGTATTCCAATATATTGATGTTCTGTAATTTGAGCCAAGTCCTTGTCTGACATTTAGATTATTTCCATTTCTTGGCTGCTTAAAAAGTAATGAGACTAAGGTACATTTTTTTTTTTTAAGATTTTATTTATTTTTTGATAGAAAGAGGGACAGTGAGAGGGGGAACACAAGCAGGGGGAGTGGGAGAGGGAGAGGCAGGCTTCCCGCCGAGCAGGGAGCCTGATGTAGGGCTCGATCCCAGGGCCCTGGCATCATGACCTGAGCTGAAGGCAGACGCTTAACGACTGAGCCACCCAGGCGCCCCGAGACTAAGGTACATTTAAAAGTATTGCTTTTTTAGGGATGTCTGGGTGACTCGGTTAAGTGTTTGACTCTTGATCTAGGCTCAGGTCTCAATCTCAAGGTTGTTAGTCCAAGCCCTATGTTGGGCTCCATGCTAGGCATGGAGCCTACTTAAAAAAAAAAAAGGCGGGCGCCCGGGTGGCTCAGTTGGTTAAGCGACTGCCTCCAGCTCAGGTCATGATCCTGGAGTCCCAGGATCGAGTCCCGCATCAGGCTCCCTGCTCAGCAGGGAGTCTGCTTCTCCCTCTGACCCTCCCCCCTCTCATGCTCTCTATCTCATTCTCTCTCAAATAAATAAATAAAATCTTTTAAAAAAATAAAAAAATAAAGTATTACTCTAAACTATGCCACGTTCTCTCATCGTGTCTGAAATTTTATTTTAGTTTTTAAAGATTTTATTTATTTGACAGAGGGAGACAGCAAGAGAGGGAACACAAGCAGGGAACACAAGTGGGAGAGGGAGAAGCAGGCTTCCTGTGGAGCAGGGAGCCCAATGCAGGGCTCGATCCCAGGACCTTGGGATCATGACCTGAGCCAAAGGCAGACGCTTAACGACTGAGCCACCCAGGCGCCCCTTGTCGGGCACTGATTTTAGTTAGTGCCCTCCTTGGCTGAAGAAACGGCTATTAGCAAACAAAGTATTTTAACAGCTGCAGAAGAACAGCTCAGTGGCTTTGCTTGTGTGATAGACTTTAAGATTTTCTTTCTTTCTTTCTTTTTTTTTTTTTTAAGATTTTATTTATTTATTTTTGTAAGCGAGAGCGTGCATGAGAGTGAGCATGAACAGAGGGGAGGGCAGAGGGAGAAGCTGACTCTTCACTGATCTCCACTGAGCCGGGAGCCCGATGTGGGGCTTGATCCCAGGACGCTGGGATCATGACCTGAGCTGAAGGCCGATGCTTAACTGACTGAGCCACCCAGGCAACCCAGACTTTAAGTTTTTCTTGATTGAGGAATAGTTGGACTTCCCAAATGTTGGAAGAATATGAGTTATATTTAAATATTGTGGAAAATTCATTTATATAGGATCCTTTCTAAGAAAATTCTGGTTTATCTTCTGGGAATTAGGCTGGTGCAATGTAAAAGTTATTTTTACGGAATCAGTTTGAATCCTCTCCTGCATTGCTATTTTTGGTACTAGTTTTGTGAACAGAAGCAAATGACTTAATTTCTACATCAGTTTTTTTTCCTCCATACTATGGAGAAAAGTAACTCTTCTAGCCTATCCTTAGAAGCTGCTGTGAGTTTATGAGATTATTAAGTATTAAGTGTTCAGCACAGTGTTTGATTTTTATTGTGCACAATGTAGCTAGCTAAATCACTATACTTATTACAGTTATTTTATTTAGCAATTCCTCAGTGTGTGATGTGGTTGAAATGCACTTCTTTTCAATTCTGACTTGAGGGAAATATTCTTGTGAGATTGGGCTGAAGGGTTTTTTGTTTTTTTTGGTCTGTCTTTGAAGAGGGCTGGGGAACTTAGAATGATTTTGAGTACTTACATATGATTATGAATGTTTAGATTGGAAATAGCTGGGGATGTTTTTAACTTAAAGTAATAAAATATTAGAAATGGGCTTCCATTTTCACTTGTGCATAGAAAGGTTGATGTTGGAGCTGAGAGAGGCTTTAGAGAAGAAGGTTTATCTGTGATCCTTCCCAGAATCTCTAGGATTACTCGATAGTTTTACAGAAAACCAAACTTGTTAGTGTATCCAGTGTCTAAATAGACTTACTGCAGTTCATGCCCCCATGCTGAATAAATGTTGGGGAAAGATAATTTCATTGTACTGGAATATTTGTTTTGAATAGCCAGAGTACCCTCTTTCCAAAATCTAGATATTTGGGAGACTAATTGGTAATCTGAAGGTTGCTTAGAGAACTATAGCTTCAAAATTTAATAGTTTGTGACTAAATTCTAATGTGCTGTTGCTGTCCCAAATTTAGTGGTATTACCCATTTCCAAACCAGGGAGTTCTGGGGTAGAGACTGATTGCTGGTCATCTTTGAAGTAAAGACCTGTAATATATATAAATATGTCATTTATCTTTTTTTTTGGTATCATTTATCTTTTTAAGACAAATGAGGGTTTTGTGGATTAAGGACCCATTAAATTTTGACAGGTGCCTAAGTGGACAGAATAAGGCATCTAATTTTGCTGCTAAGGAAATGGCCCATTGCAGCCTATTTCGGTTCAATTAAAATGTTTTTACTGAACATGTATTTTGTCCCAGGTCATGGAGATACATGAGTGGATGACACCTTGTCTTCCTCAAGTTTAGAGCCTGGTGGAATAGATAAATTATAAACTCAATATAATGATAAGCTAAGAGATAGGCATAGGCTATAGTAGAGAGGCACTTGGCTCAGCCAAGAGATAGGAGGTGATGGAAGTAAGGTGTCCTGAGGAGACCTAGGATAAAGGAATTCCAGGCAGAAAGGAGATGGAAGGATAAAGAGCATGATCTCAGAGGGGAACTGTGGACAGCTTGGTGTAAGTTTTGAGGTATGAAATGGTGAAATAGGAGATTGGAAACAAATACTGTCTAGATACTAGCCTTATTTTACAGGAAGGAGTCAGCTTTTCTTAACCTTTACTGTCGTTATTTCTTGGAGTTTGTTTTGAGAAATTTGTTACTACTAATAAATTTATAAATAAAATAATAAAAATAATTTGTTACAAATAATAAATAGATTTGTTACTAATAATCTTCCTTCCCCAAGACGCCTCCACCTCTCACCCCAATCCCACCTTAGCAGCTGTATTATTTTACTTTGTTCATTTGTCTCTTCCAGAGAGACTGAACCCCCAGAGGCCTTGTTTGTTCCATCTCTACATTCAGTTATATGTCAGTCAGAATATATATATTTTTCTCTAGTAATGACCAATAGAAATAATCCCTGAGAAACGCCTCTGTGTCTCAGTCGGTTAAGTGTCTGCCTTCCGCTCGGGTCATGATCCCAGAGTCCTGGGATCAAGTCCCGAGTCTGGCTCCTTGTTCAGTGGGGAGCCTGCTTCTTCCTCTGCTTGCTGCTCCCCCTGCTTGTGCTCTCTCTCTCTGACAAATAAATAAAATCTTAAAAAAAAAAAAAAAAACAACCTGAAAGTCGTCTTGCACTCAGAATATTTATAAATTGCTTAAATATAAAGAAAAATACTTCCCTTGAAAATAAGTGTTTACTGTAGAAAAATAATATAGATAAGTGAGTCTTCCATAATTTTCATCCTCTAGAAATAATCACTGTTTTACCACTTTCCAAACTTAGTATAATATTTGAATAAGTGAGTGATCCAACATGAATTACTTAAACTAAATTGAATCAACTCAGCAAACATTATCTGGGCATCTATTATGTAACATGCTAAGGAGACAGAGAGTAATCTCTATTATCAAGTAACCTAAGTTTTTGTAGTATTATTAAACAATATATCCTAAAATGAGGAGTAGTGGGAGAAATTAAATGACTTGTTTGGCCAGTTTTACTTGTTATATCTTTTTAACTGAATTGTGTAAAACAATTATACGATTAAAGAAAGTTTAAAAGGAAAAAAAAAACCAGAGTTCTGTATCTAACAATGAAAATTTGTATTTATTATACAAATTTTGTTTCCACGGTGGTAGTAACATCTTTGGTTTTTTTTTTAAGATTTTATTTATTAGAGCACAAGCAGAGGGAGGGAGAGGGAGAAGCAGACTCCCCTGCTGAGTGGGGATCTCCATGCGGGGGCCCGTCCCAGGACCCCAGGATCATGACCTGAGCCGAAGGCAGATGCTCAACCGACTGAGCCACTCAGGCACCCCTATTTTTATTTTTTTTTTTTAAGATTTTATTTATTTGAATGAGAGAGTGCGAGCAAGCCAGAGTGCTTGCAGCGGGGAGGAGCATGGGGAGATGGAGAGAGAGAATCCCAAGCTGACTCCATGCCCAGCACAGAGCTCGACAGGGCTTGATCCGTCCACCCTGAGATCATGGCCTGAACTGAAACCAAGAGTTGGTCGCTTAACTGTTTAGTAGACCCGCAAATTGCTCTAAATTTGCTTAGCCATCTTGTAGTTATCTTTGTTTTTGTTATTATAGTTAACAGTGAAGTGAAAATGTGTTTATAGCCCTTAGTCTTTTACCTTCTTTTTGGATTATTTCTTAGGATGTAGTCCCAGGAATGTGAGTATTGCTTCAGAGGGTATTACGATGTTGCTCTCCAGGAGACCATACTAAAATTAAGTAATAGTGGTAAGTGGGACGCCTGGGTGGCTCAGTCATTTAAGCATTCGACTCTTGGTTTTGACTGAGGTCGTGATATCAAGCCCCATGTCAGGCTCTGCATTCAGTGCCAGGCATGATTGAGATTCTTTCCCTCCCCTCCCCACCTTTGTGTGCTCACGACCTTGTACTTACTCTCTCTAAAATAAATAAATAAAATATTTTGAAAAAAAGATAATAGTGGTAAGTTATTTCTAAGAGCTTGGCTGTTTCATTTTTTTCTTCTTCTTCTTTTTTTTTTTTAAAGATTTTTATTTATTTATTTGACAGAGAGAGAGAGCGAGAGCAGGAACACAAGCAGGGGGAGTGGGAGAGGGAGAAGCAGGCTTCCCACCGAGCAGGGAGCCCGATGTGGGACTCGATCCCAGGACCCTGGGATCATGACCTGAGCCGAAGGCAGACACTTAACGACTGAGCCACCCAGGCGCCCCTTTCTTCTTCTTCTTTTCTTCCCCTCGAGAGAGAATATGAATAGAATTGGGGAGTCTGTTGGTCAAGCAATTCCATTAGAGATTAAAAAGAATCCTTACCTATTTCTGTGCCTCAGACCTTAGGCTCAGATACCTTTCTCTGTCTGTGCTCACTTTGTTGATGATCTTTTATGTGGACCCACGTTTATATCCCTAGCTTGGATCTTTTCTTGGGACTCCTGAATCATATATACAGTGGCTTTTTTTTTTTTTTTTAAGATTTATTTCTTTTTTAGAGAAAGAGCGTGAGAATACATGAGTGTGGAGAGCGGCAGAGGGAGAGAATCTTCAAGCAGACTCCCTGTTGAGCGAGGAGCCTGATGCGGGGCTCATTCTCAGGACCCATGAGATCATGATCTGAGCTGAAACCAAGAGTCAGATGCTTGACCGACTGAGCCACCCAGGTGCCCCTACAGTGGCTTTTTGGGGCATTTTTCACTAGGTTGTGAAATGGAGTTTTGCACTTGTTCAAAACCAAATTTCAGCTGTTTCTTCCCCAAACCTGCTTCTCCTGTAGTTTTCTCCATTTTAGTAAGTGGCAACTCCATCTTTCCTGTATTTAAGACCTAAGCTCTCAGACTGATCCTTGTTCTCTCTTTCTGTAACATCCATGTCCGGTCCATTGGCTTTGTCTACTTCTTGCCCCCTTCACCATCCTAGATTGGTTCACATAACTGTTTTATCTCATCTGAATTATTATTGCAATAACCGAAGGTCACTCTGATTCTATCCTGACCCCCTAAGGCTGTTTTCAGTTTGGCCCTCAGAGTGATCCTATTAAAACATCAATTCTTTAAAGACTTTTGTCTCACTCATAGTAAAAGGGCATAATAAGACCTATGTCATCCTCTCTCTGAATCATTTCTCTGACCTCATTTCTTTCTCTTCTCTCTCTCGCTTACTGTGTTCCAGCCACGTGGTTTTTCTTGCTATTCTTTGAAAAATGCCAACATATGTTCCCTCTTGATCGTTGATGGGGTATTTTATCATTTAGTTCAAAATATTTTCTGATTTTCATTATGATTTGTTCTTTGACCTAAATGATTATTTAAAAGTATACTTGTTAATTTCCAAACAAATATTCTCAGTATATTTTTGTAATTGTTAATTACATTATGGACAGGAAATATGTTCCATATAATTCCAGTCCTTTCAAAATGGTTGAGATACATTTCATTTGCTCAGGACATGGTGAATATTTATAAATGGTCCCAATGCTTGAAAAAAGGTATATTTCACAATTAGAGTGAAGTAGTTTACATATATCCATTAAGTCAGTTTTGTTATTCATATATTGAAATTTTTTCTAAACCCTCAATGACTTTTTCTTTATGTAAAATACTGAGAGAGCTTTATTTGCACTATGACTGTAATGTTATTTTTTCTTGTAGTTCTGCCAGTTTTTGCTTTCTGTATTTTGAGGCTCTGTTATTAGAGGCATAAAATTTTATTTTATTTATTTTTTTTAAAGATTTTATTTATTTATTTGAGAGAGAATGAGAGAGAGAGAACACCTGAGAGGGGAGATAGGGTCAGAGGATGAAGCAGACTCCCTGCCGAGCAGGAAGCCCGATGCGGGACTTGATCCAGGGACTCCAGGATCATGACCTGAGCCGAAGGCAGTCGCTTAACCAAATGAGCCACCCAGGCGCCCCTTATTTTATTTTATTTTTTAAAAAAATTTTAAAAGATTTTATTAATTTATTTGACAGAGACAAAGCGAGAGAAGGAACACAAGTAGAGGGAGTGGGAAAGGGAGAAGCAGGCTTCCTGCCAAGCAGGGAGCCTGATGCAGGGCTCGATCCCAGGACCCTGGGATCATGACCCAAGCCGAAGGCAGACGGTTAATGAATGAGCCACCCAGGTGCCCCTAGAGGCATAAAATTTTAAATATTATCTTTTTGGTCAAATGAACAGCAACATTTATTCCACTTTAATTAGCCATATATTGGTGTTTAAATTTGCTGTGGTATTTGCTCTTTGTCTCGTTTATTTTTCTTTTTTCCCCTTTGCTGCCTTTTTTTGGTTTTAAATTATTTTTTTTTATTGTTCCTTTTATGCTCCTTCCACCCTAATTCAAGTTTGGAAATTACATATTTGGTTTCTCTTCATCTGTAGGTTACCCTAGATATTACAAGCCTCCCTAACTCATCAGTACTTAAAATTCCCATTACCTTCCTCCCTGACAATACAAAGAATTTAAAACGCTTTATTTCTTAAAAATAAATAAATAAATAAATAAATAAAACGCTTTATTTCTTCCTAATTGTATATAAATCCTAAGAACACTTAAACACTTTAACCCTACTCCACTTATAGAGGAGTTCCAGTTATGGAATGAATAAATCAGGGGAATAAAAGGCACAGCATAGATACAGTCAGTGATACTGTAATAGCTCTTCATGGTGACATATGGTAGCTACACTTGCAGTGAGCATAGCCTAGCAAATAGACTGGTCCAATCACTGTGTTGAAACTAATGTAATATTGTGTGTCAGCCATATTCAAAAAACGCAAAAGAACACTTTAGGGGCGCCTGGGTGGCTCAGTCATTAAGTGTCTTCCTTCGGCTCAGGTCATGATCCCAGGGTCCTGGGATCGAGACCCGCATGGGGCTCCCTGCTCAGCTGGAAGCCTGCTTCTCCCTCTCCCACTCCCCCTGCTTGTGTTCCCTCTCTCTCTGTCTCTTTAAAAAAGAAAATAAAATACTGTATATTTTGCGGTTGTTTAGTAGAATGTTTTTCAGATGCCTGTTATGTCTAGTTGGTTTGTAGAGCCGTTTAAGGCTTTTGTGTCTTTATGGATTGTCTAGTTCTCTCCATTATGGCAAGTGGGTTTTGAAATCTGTTATTGTTTCTCTTTTTTACATTTATTTCTGTCAGTTATTGCTTCATGAATTTGGGAGTCTGGTTTCATGCATGGTGTTTGTAATTGTTATACCTTCCTCTTAGATTGACGTTTTTATCATTACAAAATTTCGATCTTTTGTCTCTAGTAACATTTTTCCTTTAAGTATATTTTATGTGTTGTTAATGTAGAGGAGAAGCCACCCCACTCTGTTACTGTTTGCATATTACTTCTTTTCCAATATTTTGCTTTCAACTTTTTAAAAAAATTTTATTATTTATTTATTTGAGAGAAGGAGAGTGAGAGTGCTAGCACCTGCATGAACAGGGGGAGAGGTGGAAGGAGAGGGGGAGAGAATCTCAAGCAGACTCCCCACTGAGCAGGGAGCTGGACTCGGGGCTTGATCTCAGGACCCTGAGATCATGACCCGAGTCGAAATTCCGAATCAGATGCTCAACTGACTGAGCCACCCAGGAGCCCCCTCTTTCAGCTCCTTTCCTGACTTTGATACACAGTGTCTTCTTGTAGACATCATATAGTTGAATCATTTTTTTTAATCCATTCTGCCAATTTCTGTCTTTGAATTGTAGTTTTAAATACATATACATTTTATCTAAGTAGTGATAAGATAGGATTGCTGTCTGCCATTTTACTATTTTTTATGTTTCTATTCCTCTGATCCCATTACTACCTTCTTTTATATTAAATAGATATTTCCTAGTGTAATATTTTAATTTCCTTTGTATCTGTATGATAGCATCCCTCCCCAACCCCAAATACACACAGAGTATTTTCTTAATGGTTGCTTTGGTTAAATAGTCAAGATTGCAACTAAAATCTTAATTTATTACGATGTGGTTTGTATTAATATCAAGTTAATTTTAATAGTAGTAATAAAACTTTGCTCCTTTATTGGTCTTCCTCATCTCTTGTCATTTTATTGTCATACAGACACATTTTTATATATAATGTGTGCCCATCCACACACTTATAATTCTTGTTTTACACAGTTGTCTTTTAAGTTAGATGTGAGAAAAGTTGTAAACAAAAATACATTTTACTGTATTTTGTATTTACCTCTTTTGTTACCTTTACCATGTTCTTTATTCATGTAGATTTGAGCTATGTCCATTGTCCTTTAGCTAAAGCCGAAGAACTCTCTATAATATTTCTTGTAGGGCAGATTGGCAAAGGACTGCCCTTGAAATTAATTTGAAATACATGCTTAAATTTCTTTTTTTTAGTAATAAAGCATAGCATATTAATCAGTTTGACTAATAGGATCAAGATAGACAATAATTATTGAACATATACTCTTTTCCAGGTACTGGGCTAAGTGTTAGGCATGGAGGTAGTATGGGAAGTCTCTTTTTTCTGTTTTGGTGATTATAGTCTCTGAGGTCCTACTGTGGGCTTGGTGCTGTGTAGACTTTTAGAGAGGCTTTGAAATTATCAAATGACAATGAAATCATTAGTGCTTTTGTAAAATGCTTTTGTAAACAGGAACGTAAGATTATCTGTATTTTTATTTTATTCACTCAATATATTATTATTTTTTTATTTTTTTAAAGATTTTATGTATTTGAGAGAGAGAGAGAGAGAGAGAGAGCATGAGCAGGGGGAAGGGCAGAGGGAGAAGCAGACTCCCCATGGAGCAAGGAGCCCGATGCAGGGCTCTATCCCAGGACCCTGAGGTCATGATCCGAGCCAAAGGCAGATAGATGCTTAACTGACTGAGCCACCTAGGCGCCCCCACTCAATACATTATTAAAGGAACATCAATGTGAGTTTTATGTAATCTCTTACCTTTGGTGTCCTATTTGTAAAATAGTGGAAATACCTGTTTTTATCGTCAGAATAAGGGAGTCACTTTTGACTGGGTAGAAAAAGGTGAAATTCCAAAGTAAAATTCAGATAGCTCTGTACATTTTAGTTCTTAGTATAACCTTTAAAACTTGGTATGTTAAATCAAGTTATTAAAAATATTCTTGAGGAACCTGGGTGGCTCAGTTGGTTAAGCATCCAACTCTTGATTTCGGCTCAGATCATGATCTCAGAGTCTTGATATGGAGCCCTGAGTTGGGCTAAGCACTGGGCATGGAGCCTGCTTAAGATTCCCTCTCTCCCTCTCCATCTGCTACCCCCTCTTACCCGCCTCTTGCACACATTGTGTGCTTTCCTCTCTCTCTCTCTCTCTCTCTCTCGGAGAAAAAGAACGAAAACAAGAACTGAGTCCTAGAGTTGGCAGTAAGTTCTGTGATAACATCCCTAGGTCTTTACCTCAAGTTTTGTATCACTGTATATTCTTTAAAAAGTTGTTTTAGGGGCGCCTGGGTGCCTCAGTCAGTTAAGTGGCTGCTTTCGGCTCGGGTCGTGATCTCAGGGTCCTGGGATTGAGCCCTGTGTCGGACTCCCTGCTCGGGGGGCGGGGTGGGGGGAGCCTGCTTCTCCCTCTCCCTCTGTCTGCCTCTCTGCCTACTTGTGCTCTCTCTCTGTGAAAAAAATAAAATCTTAAAAAAAAAAAAACTTATAAAAAGTTGTTTTAGAAGATAGTTTGTCGTACCTTTAGACATCCATGTATTGTACACTTAAAGTTTGTTAAGAGGGTAGATCTGGGGCGCCTGGGTGGCTCAGTCGTTAAGCATCTGCCTTCGGCTCAGGTCATGATCCCGGGGTCCTGGGATCGAGTCCCTTATCGGGCTCCCTGCTTGGCGGGGAGCCTGCTTCTCCCTCTGCCTGCCGCTCCCTCTGCTTGTACTCTCTAATAAAAAATAAAAAATCTTCAAAAAAAAAGAGAATAAAATGTAGTTTCTGTCTCATTTCCTAGTAACTCTGTACTTCTAGAACTAATCACAATATTTTCAATGTGATTCATAGGCATTCTATAAAATTGAATTTCTGTCTGAAAACAGAGTCTTAAAGTTGAATGGGTAACTTAGAAATCACTGAGTTGAGCCCAATCCTTTGATATCCCTGCAGTGGGGCAATATTCATCATTCATTTGAATGATTTCAGTCAGTTCATCTAGCATATACTTTATTGAATGCTTAATCCGTTTTAGGTATTAACAAGGGAAGATTGAGTCTGAAGGAGGATCACCAAGCCTTTTTCAATACATAGCGCTTAGAGAAAACCATAGTTATTTGTATGTCTCCTTCAAGTAAATAAATAAATGGAAGAGGTTGATCTTTGTCCAAGTACCCTGGGTGCTTCTTTTGGCTACTACCCAGGAACATCTCAGTACACTTGCAACTCCTTTGTGTGGTGTATACCATGTGGGAAGCTCAGTCCTACTAAATACAGAACTGTGTTCATTTTAAGGCAGGAGGTCTGCTTATGGTGTGTTAAAGGCATGGCCATGGATTTAGAGTGGAGATGGAGGATGTTGTATTGCAGATCAATTAGGGATATTGGTTTTGGGGAAAAGATGGAGCCGAAGTCTCTGCATTCGACAATTCCAAGGAGCTTGATTCGTATTGAATTTACTCTGCATGAATGGTGTTCCTTGGAGTTGTGCAGTATACTGTTCTGTAGGTCCTGGAAAAAGTCCCAAGTCGGTTGCATTGACATTACTGGGGTCTAGCCTGTAGCTTTCAGGATTATTTCATTAGAGCTATTATTGTTAATTAATAGGAATGTCTATGTTTATTTGAGAAGGATGTAGAATATCACCTGTAGAAAGCTCCACAGTCTCCCTGCACCCCACCCCCATTTTATTGAGATATAATTGACACATTGTATTGGGAACATAGATTCTTGACATTGTTCATAAATTCTTTTTATAATCCACCCCCTCCCCCCTGCTGCCATGTTGTGTTGTAATCCAAGGACTACGGCAAAAATATCTTTTCCTAGGGGATTGTTTCCTTTTTCAGTTTTTAGCTTTTTTATTAATGAAAATATTTTCTCCATGAACATAGGTAGATTGCTTATATAAAACAAATATAAATTTAGAGCTACTACTTTATAAAGGGCTATGTTATAAACATTAAGACAAAATGATTTAATTGTACTTGCTTTGTAATTGTTAGATGTAATGTTTTTATCTAGATTTCTGTAGAATTCTGCTTTCTCAGAAGGCTAATAAGAAAATGGTACACTGTTTCAAAAGGTTTTGATTCTTATTGATGCCCCATGTTTTGTCTGTCTAAAGTGTCAACCCAAGAAAAAGTCTACGCCACTGAAGTATGAAGTTGGAGATCTCATCTGGGCAAAATTCAAGAGACGCCCATGGTGGCCCTGCAGGATTTGTTCTGATCCGTTGATTAACACACATTCAAAAATGAAAGGTAATACTAGTAGTTGATTATACATGGTAAATAACTTGTAGTTGCCTTTAGTGTAACCTAATTTTTGTTGCCTTAAGTAGTAATACATTTTTACCTTTGAGCATTTGGTGAATAAATTATTAATGTATTTTACCATTTTGAATTTTTTTTAAGTTTTATGATTTATGATTTTATTTTATGATTCTCAGTTATTCTATTTATAGATGCCAGGAAAATGTTAGATTTATTACCTAAAGTTTATATTCTCTAGAATCACTTTTCAGTATATTTAGGTTTTTCTACTTCAGTCTTCAGGTTTGTATCATTGCTGTTAAGTTTTAAAGCTGAAATAATTATAAAGAATCCTTTGAATTTTGAATTGTAAAATCTTGATTTAGTGCATTCCCTTTAATAACTGTAGTTTGTTTCTTACTTGGTTCTCTTTGAATCTCAGGTATCCTTAAAATGCTGTAAGCTAGGGACTAAAACTTGATCTTGAGCTGCCTTTTTTCTATTAAGATGTTTTGTGATTTAATTTGTGTATTTTAGTTTTTGACTAGGTCATATATTCATAATATTCCAAAAATCAACTCCCTCCTTTTCTCTGATATGCCCCATTCTTTACCCTTCTTTTCAAAGAGTAAACAGTTGTTTTTAATGTTTGTTTCTAAAGTATTTTTATGTAAATTCAAGTATACTCATCTTTATTTTAACACAAAGTAGCATATTTTTTGTATGTTTTACATTTGCTTTTTTCACTTAGAGGTCTTTCCATGTTAGTGCATTAAAGATTTTCTCTCTTTTTTATTGCAGCGGTATAGTTTTCCACTTTTTGATTATATTTTATATAACCATTTTCCTGTTGATGGTGTTTAGGTTGTTTTTGATTTTGTGTTGTGAAGTCTCTATATACATATTTACATACATATGTATATAACATAAATGTGTTTCTGTGTACACAACAGTGGTGTAAAGAATAACTTTCACATATACATGTATCAAAAGTGGGATTGCTAGATTTGATTTCATATTTCAAATATTGAATATTGAGGTACCTTTCTGGTCTGTTTCTCATGAGTCAAGAATGTGATCACACCAAAGAGCAAGTGCCATTGCTGACTGGAAAATACCATGTTTTGTTTTCAGGCTATAAAAAGGTTAAAACTCTTAAATTCAAGTGAGCTTCCCAGAAAGGGTGAATTTATATAGCTTCCTACTGAAGAAATGACAAAACATGGTAAAATGGATCTATTTAACCTTACAGCTAGTTATTTCATAATACTTTTTCCATTTTCTTTTTAGCATTTTTCACTTTTGTTTTCATTTTCCTAGTTTATGGCAAGCTATAGTCAGCCAAGTTCTGGAAAGCCTAATTAATACCTCTTAGTAGTTAACTCTCCATTTTTCTTTGAATGTGCTCCTTTTCCTCCTTATCTCCTTCATAGCACATAACCTGGTGGAATTACTGGTCTTGCCATTGACATGTGCCAATAGTAGGAAATTTCAGATAGACTGCTGTCAAAGTAATCCTGCTCCCCATCACGCTGAAACTATGACCAGTATTAATGTTTGACTCTTTCTGTGGCATTGTAATTTTCCCCTCCAGCTTTTTATTTTGAAAGTTTCAAACCTATAGATAAATTGAAGAGTAACACAATGAATGTATCTGAATACATTTTTATTCTCTTCGTACACTTGTTTGATAGTTTGGCTGGGCCTGGAAATCATTTTTGCTCAATTTTAAAGGCATTGCTCCATCTTTTACTTCCAGAGTTGCTGTTAAATCAAATTATTTTGATTCTGGTATTTTTTCTGTGACTTTTGTCCCTCTCTGATAGCTTGCAGACTCTTCTGTTTGTTCCCGTAGTTCACAAGGCTATACCTTGCTGTGAGTCATCTATTGTGGTAGGTACTTGGTGGACCCTTTTGATATACAAACTTAGTTTCTTTCTTTCTAGGACATTTTCTTGAATTATTTCATTGATTATTTTCTTCCCTTTGTTTATTCTCTCCTGTAACTCTTACTCAGATATTGACTTTCCTGCACTGGACATCATAATTTTTTCTTTTTTGGGGGGGTGGGTACAGTTTTGTTTTGCTACTTGATAGTGAGTCCTCAACTTCTGTCTTCAAACCCTTTTTTGAGTTTTCATTTCTGCTCTTATGTTCTTAATTTTTAAGGATTCCTTCTTTGTTCCTTTCATCTTATTTCATGAGTGCAATATCTTTTTCATTTCTGAAGCTATTTATGATAGTTTCTGTGAAATTTTCTAATCTGTACATACTATGTTTCAAGTTCTTTTTTTTTTTTCCTTTACTCTTTGTACCTTTCTTTTCTATTTTTTATGTTTGAGGCTTTCCTCAGATCTCTGTTCTGGATTAAAGAGCATATGGATACTTCTGAATGTGTGGAGCTTTTCAACTTTTTAATTTTCTTGTAGGGTGATTCCCTTCCCCCTCCCAATCCCTTGTCAGTAGTATCTTCTCCATTTCTTTCTTGGCTTGGTGAGATTCCTCAGAGAAGAGTCTAGTCTTCTACCCAAAAAATAAGAATCTGGCTTCTCATATTCTGGGTGCTCAGTCAGGGACTCAACTAGGTGGTTGTAGCATTCAGTTCATTCACTCATTTTTTGGTATTGCTATACTCCTGGGCTATGTTTGGTGTTGGTTAGTCTAGAGTCTTTCTGTTTTACTCCCAACTAGTGGAAATACCTCTAGTCTTCTACTGGGGGGAGGGGAGAGGCAATGACAATGTGGTTTGGAATGGAGAAGGCTGCTTAACAGCTTTCAAGCAGTTCTCTGTGTCTTTTTTTTTTTTTTTTTTTTTAAGATTTTATTTATTTGTTTGACAGAGACACAGCGAGAGAGGGAACACAAGCAGGGAGAGTGGGAGAGGGAGAAGCAGGCTTCCCGCTGAGCAGGGAGCCCGATGCTGGGCTCGATCCCAGGACCCTGGGATCATGACCTGAGCTGAAGGCAGACGCTTAACGACTGAGCCACCCAGGCGCCCCCAGTTCTCTGTGTCTTATCCTCTCAAACTCCAGACTTGTACCAGGTGTTGCCAGTTCCTGGGCCTTTTGATGGTATGTGGTATAGATACAGTTGGTTCTTGGTTTTACTCACTGAAGACTTAAAATTTGGCATTCTTAAATCTATTAAGATAGTTACCATTATACTAATCCATTTGCTTCCCAGCTTCCAGAACTGTACATACCTGCACAGCTATGTAATTTACACTCAGTTATCCTTGTTCTCTCTGTCAGTAATGGGCTTATTACTTGAAAATCTTTTTATTGTAGCTTTAGTGGAGATTAGGAGGGAAAGGAATTTAGAAATGTTTATTCAGTTCTTCATCTTGACCTGGAAATACTTTTTTTTTTTTTTTAAAGATTTTTATTTATTTATTTGACAGAGAGAGACACAGCGAGAGAGGGGAACACAAACGGGGAGTGGGAGTGGGAGAGGGAGAAGCAGGCTTCCCACGAGGCAGGGAGTCCGATGCGGGGCTCGATCCCAGGAGCCTGGGATCATGACCTGAGCCGAAGGCAGACGCTTAACGACTGAGCCACCCAGGCGCCCCTGACCTGGAAATACTCTTAACTTCATCTTTTTTTTTTAAAGATTTTATTTATTTATTTGAGAGAGAGAGAATGAGAGACAGAGAGCATGAGAGGGAGGAGGGTCAGAGGGAGAAGCAGACTCCCTGCCGAGCAGGGAGCCTGATGCGGGACTCGATCCCGGGACTCCAGGATCATGACCTGAGCCGAAGGCAGTCGCTTAACCAACTGAGCCACCCAGGCGCCCCTCTTAACTTCATCTTGAACAGACTTCCAGCCAGTCTTGTTTTCAGATATTTCTATACTATACTTTCTATACTTCTACTTCTGGGATACCCTTTGCAAAGCAGTTGGGTAATCAGGTTGCTTCTTAGCTTTTCTCAGAGCTGGCCTGTTATTCATTTTTCTTTTTTTTTTTTTTTAAATTTTATTTATTTATTTGACAGAGAGAGACACAGCGAGAGAGGGAACACAAGCCGGGGGAGTGGGAAAGGGAGAAGCAGGCTTCCCATGGAGCAGGGAGCCCGATGCGGGGCTCGATCCCAGGATCCTGGGATCACGACCTGAGCCGAAGGCAGACGCTTAACGACTGAGCCACCCAGGCGCCCCTGTTATTCATTTTTCTTTTAACTCTCATCGCTATCTGACTTTCAACTTTGCCAGATTTTTATTGTTGTTTCTTTTCTTTTTTTTTTTTTTTTTTTAAG